>NC_030441.2:12424621-12724621 GCF_001660625.3 Ictalurus punctatus | reverse complement strand
CTTCTCTACAGGTTCTGAGGAAAGAGAGAGAGAGAGAGAGAGAACAAAAGAGCAAGACCAAGCAAGAGAGACGCTGGGCTCCAACCATGCCACTCTTTGGTAAATCTCACAAGAGTCCCACGGAGATTGTGAAGGCTCTGAAGGACAACCTGTCTATCCTGGTGAAGCAGGACAAGAAGACAGAGAAGGTGAGATCATACTTAAAGGAAAAATCAAAGCATAAGAAGCTAATATATCTTTTTGCATGCCGTTATTATTAGTAATGCCAGAAGTAAAGCACCTTTTTTATTTAATTATTTGTTTATTTATTTTCTGTACATCATGAAATATACAATATAATACAATATTATAGTTGTACACTGCTTTCTGACTTCTGTTCTATTCCACATGCTTCCACACTTTCTATCAATATCTGCATATCGAGTTTATATTTAAGCTTCAATCCAGTCTGGAGCCACTTTGTTTCACCATCATAGAGCGTAACTGTACAAGCAACATTGTAAGGTCAAGCTACTCCATCAGAGTGCCACATGCTCACTGCCAGGCTTTGTTCCAGCGCTCGTCAGAACCTACCTCCTGCCTTGGCTGCAGTTCTTCTGCTCGCACTTCTAACAGACTTGACGTCGTCTAGACAGTCTAGGTGAAAAAGCTTGCATCTTGCTATGAAGCAGCACTTCAGCTCCATCTGATAACGCTATTCGAGTTTTGAAAAGCACAACGTGTGGCGTGTTGGCTCTGTAGAAATATGAAAACACTCCTTAGCCCCTGGGATAAATAGTTCTGTCGACGAATCCTTCTTACTAAGGTTGACTGACACGTTCTTCTTTAATAACGTGTTTCAATATGTAATAGCGCTCTCTCGAAAGGCTTTTACCATTCTGGCTCTAGATATAACCTTTTGTAGACAAAGTAATATCTAAATTAAGATCCATCGGTGTGTGGATTCATTTACTCATAATATGAAAATTTGGCAAAACAATAATTATAGAAAGAAGAGTTGATTAAAAATCTGGAGATAGATGGGACTAAACAAGTAAACATAACAGGAGGAGAGTGAAAGGAAATAAGCAACAGTTCAAGCACACGAGTGTTAAGAATGTGGTGAGATGACAGCGATGTGATGATGCCACTGTGCTGCTTTACCTCATGTTCATTCACAGCCTCTCGCTAAGCCAGGTTCCTTCAGCTCCATGCTAAAGTACAGGTGTGTGAAACTCTGAGCCAGCTGTCTGATGTCATCCTTAGGTATCCTGTGGTAGACACGTGTGCCCTGCGCTCCTGTCTCATCAAAACTTGTGTTGAAAGTAGATGATTGATGAACAGATGACTGCCTGGTCCTGTGTTCTTCCTGTGAGAGAAGAATGCCGTCTGTCAGGCGTCTGTTCAGTGCACCTGTCAGTTATACGTGTGTGTGTGTGTGTGTGTGTGTGTGTGTAGGCCTCAGATGAGGTGTCTAAATGTCTAGTGGCGATGAAAGAGATCCTGTACGGCACCAACGACAAGGAGCCACACACGGAGACAGTGGCCCAGTTGGCACAAGAGCTGTACAACAGCGGCCTTCTCATCTCCCTGGTGGAGAACCTGCAGGTCATCGACTTTGAGGTTTGTCACCGCATGTTCTGACACGTACACGCAGCCATCAATTTATTTACATAATTAGCTCATTTCTATTAACTATAGCGTCTGTTGTGAAACCTTTCCTTCTGGTTAATTCGAGTTGGACGGGGTTTTATCCGGTAGAGCCGATGACAGGTTTACAGATGCACCAATCAGAATTAACCATCTGCTCAGAAATTTTCAGGACCGAGGAGTTTACTCTTTCTGGTTTCTTGGGAAATTGTTAACATGTACACTTCCTGTCAGATGTTTAGACACATTCATTCTTTATTTTTATTTTTATAATAATAATAAAGTCATCAAAACTCTGGAGGAACACAAATGGAACTATGGGAAATATGTTGTGATAAAAATCCAAAATAAATCAAAATAATGTAATATTTTAGCATCTTCAAAGTAGACCCCCTTTTTGCCTAGAATTTCCAGAAATGTATTCTTGGCATTTTCTCAACTGACTTCTTGAGGAATCTCCCCGAGATGCTTTTTAAACAGTGTTAAGAGTTCACACCTGCGCTGGACGCTTATCAGCTGCTTTTTGGAATATTTCGCTCCGAGTCGTCCGTTTAAAATAAATATTATTTTGTAAATAAAATGTTATTCATTTCTTTCCTTAGAAAACTATGTTGGCACAATTATATTTTTGTCTACAAGACAGATTTCAAATATTTAATCCTACACCTTCCGATCAAAAGGTTTTTAATATCATGAGGAACATTTCAGTCGAGTGTCCACAAACTTTTGACCGGTAGTGTGAACGGTTTAAAAAGTGCAGCGTGTTGTTTAGAAGTGGAGAACGTCGCATTGTGACGCATCACCCCGCATGGATTATTTTATCTTATATTAAAATCTCACAAAGTTATTAACCAAAATATGCAAGGTAGTTCGTCTAATCTTGCTGAGCTTTCTCTGCAAAACTCACAGTCCTGAAGGGTTAATAATCTGCTTGTCACAGTGTAATAGGAGGCATTTAAATGACAGGAGAGGAGAGGTAAAACTCATTTTTAAGCATTTTATTAAAACACACTATGCATGCTGCTTCAGCTCATGATTAATATCATTATAAAACATGAATTATGAATTCGCTCTGAGGAAACCGCACGCCTTATTTCCATCTTGGCAGGGATCTGAACATGGCGGGAGGGGGAGGGGGAGGGGGGGGGCGATCGACAGCAAAACTAACTGAGAAAATGTTGCACATGTGCTATTAAAAAAGGAGTTTTTAATGTTTCTAAAAACTTTAACGTACTGAACCGATACCTTAAACAAAATGGTTGCCAAATGTTTCTCATGTGCCTCGTTCACTTTTATTGAACACACAATACATCCATTCACTCACTGTTTCTACACACGGTTTCTTGACAGCCACGGGTATTTATGTGAGTGTGTAAGAGAAAGTAATTTTTGTCATTAAAATGAGAACATTTGTCACTGAGAGACCTGACTTTATATAAAAAGAGGAAAATAGCTAGCTGTTCACAAGCCTGTTAGTTGAGGCAACCATTGACCGAGGGAAGAAGGAAACGTTACACACACAAAACCTGATGTGTATTTGATCCCTTTTTTTTTTTGTTTTTTTTTTTTTTTTTTTTTTTTTTTTTTTTTTACACACAGTTATGCATTTATCTGACTCTCATGTGATGTGTGTGTTTTAAGTATAATCTTTTATACTTGTACAATGTGTGTGTGCAGGGGAAGAAGGACGTGTGTCAGATCTTCAACAACATCCTACGCAGGCAGATTGGCACCCGCAGCCCCACAGTGGAATATTTCTGCTCCCATCAGGAAGTGCTCTTCATCCTGCTGAAAGGGTGAGATGACACGTCGCTCACTTCATCTCCACCTCTTGATTTTGTTATTTATGGTGACATGAATTTAAAAAACAAAACAAAAAAAAAACACATAACATTTCAAGACCTGTTCTATGAATTAAGTCAATAATTAAACTCTGAACGTTTGAGTAGCGTAAAACACTTGTATTAACTCCGCGCTGAATGTGTTTGACATTTTAATGAGTGTTTTTGTTGTTCTTTTTATCGATTATTTACCCCTGCAGGTACGAGACTCCTCAGGTGGCGCTGAACTGCGGCATCATGCTGCGCGAGTGCATCCGGCACGAACCGCTCGCCAAAATCATCCTGCACTCGGAGCATTTCAACGACTTCTTCAGCTACGTGGAAATGTCAACGTTCGACATCGCTTCTGATGCATTCGCCACCTTCAAGGCAAGAACACGGTCCTGACACAACCGTCTAATCTTCTCCTCGGCTTGAGGTCCTGAACTAATCAGATTTTCTTGCTGTTGTTCTACAGGACCTTCTCACAAGACACAAGGTTCTCGTGGCAGAATTTTTAGAACAGAACTACGATGCGGTAAGTGACATTTACGAGTATATATGTGTTTGTTTGTTTGTAAAACTGGAACTGTATTCTGTGTAGTTGTCTGTGCAGGGAGCGTGATCTTTTAATAGAGTTGAAAATCTGCTGTAGTTCTGTGTAGTAATATGTGGTTAGTGTTATTACTAATCCAGCTCCAATATGCACATTTCTGCAGGATTTCTTGAGGATAGAAAATGCACAAGATTTCTCTTGTATAATAACATTTTTGCGAAACCATCGCATGTAGTAAATTATTAGAAATGCAACAAAAAAAGTCTTAAACAAATATTTGGTCTTTTTTTTTTTTTTTTTTTTTTTTTTTTTGTTATAAACCAGAAAGTTTTAATTAGGGTGGTTGAAAGCTCACTGAAGTGGTTTAGCATTTCTTCTTCTTTTTTTATTTTTACTAGTTATTTAAATCTTCTCCCTTGATGTGGTGTTTGAACTCTTTATTTTATTTTTGCAGGTCTTCGAGAACTATGAGAAGCTACTGCACTCTGAAAACTATGTGACAAAGAGGCAGTCACTGAAGGTGTGTGTTGTGTAGAGCCTTATAAGAAACTACTGCCTTTTCTTCTTGACTGTCCTCGAAACTGAAATGCGTGTGTTTCTGTGTGACAGCTGTTGGGTGAGCTCCTGCTGGACAGACACAACTTCACTGTGATGACGAGGTACATCAGTAAGCCGGAGAACCTCAAGCTCATGATGAACCTGTTGAGAGACAAAAGTCCCAATATCCAGTTTGAGGCGTTCCACGTCTTCAAGGTAACCTCATGATTAGGTTGGAAAACATGGGAGTATTTTTTTTTTATCCCAAAAGGATAATCACTGTTTACAGTATCGTGTTTGTGTAATTACCATGGAGTATAATATCAACACACCTTCCTGTCCAGAGAACAGAACAAAACATATTTACTTGAGAAGAGAGTTTGTGTCTCAGGGCAGCTTTTGAACGTAGTTTAATTTTTGCAATTATAGAACTGTTACATTTTAACAAGGTGTTCGGATGAAACGATCAACTGTTCTTAAGGAGTTTTTTGCTGTTTTCCCAAACACTGACGCGATAGAGTAAAAATTCAGATTTAAACAAACACCTGAGCTCATTTAAAAAAAAAAGGTCCACAATAATATGATTTGGGTAACGAGCACCTTCAGAATGTGCAAGTTGGAAGCACACAGTTGTGTAGCATGTCCTTGTGTGCGTTACATTTTTATTTCCCTTCCCTGGAATTAAGAGGACCCGACATGTTCCAGCATGACAATGTTGCTGTGCACAAAGTGAGCTCTATGAAGACATGCTTGTTCAAGATTGGTCTCGGCACCAGGTCATTTATGGACCAGTGGTGGCTTAGCGGTTAAGGCTCTGGGTTACTGATCGGAAGGTCGGGGGTTCAAGCCCCAGCACTGCTGAGCTGCCACTGTTGGGTCCTTAAGCAAGGCCCTTAACCCTCTCTGCTCCAGGTATGGCATCATGGTATCTGACCCCAGCTTCCTGACAGGCTGGGGTATGCGAAGAAAAGAATTTCACTGTGCTCTAATGTGTATATGTGACCAATAAAGACTCATCATTATGGACGTGGATTCGTTGGGAACTCGGTGATGGGGACTGATATTTGTAATATTCCAATTTCAGAGGAAAAACAATTTGACTGAATAAAGATGAAGTGTCCTACAATAAACTGCAACTAGAACACTTTCGAAGTAATCCTAAGGATAATTAGGCGGTGAATAAAAGGAGTGTTTGGTGCAACTAGAACACTTTCGAAGTAATCCTAAGGATAATTAGGCGGTGAATAAAAGGAGTGTTTGGTCTCCTGCACAGTCAGAGCAGGAATGTTCAAAGTTTGAGCAGCGGATCAGCACTGAAACACTTCATAGACTTTGACTGTGAGTGAGTTTTGAGTAAACAGGATTTCTGTTCTGTTCTCGGTTCAGGAAAATGTGTTCGTTCATGTCTGAGGCGTTCACACACGTGCTGAATAGAGAGTGGGTTGATAAATGTTGGCGTGTTCCTTGAGAAGACTTTATGCAGTTATCCTGGACATGAATCAGTGTATATGCATTTATTTATTTATTTTTTTCCTTCTGGCAGGTGTTTGTGGCTAACCCTAACAAAACGCAGCCCATCATAGACATCCTTCTGAAGAACCAGACGAAGCTCATCGACTTCCTTAGCAACTTCCAGAAGGACCGCACAGACGACGAGCAGTTTAACGACGAAAAGACGTACCTCATTAAACAGATACGAGACTTAAAGAAACCCGCCTCCTAAACCTTAGCTAGCGATCGCGTTATCAAGCACCTCATCTTTTTACTGAGGAAAAACAAACAGGAAAAAAAATCACAAAAATCTATTAACAATAATAATTCTATTTAAGATCTTAAACATTTGTCTTTTCTTAGTCATGAGGCTCGCAAGTGATAGTTTTCAATCACTGATGTTCAGTTATTTTCTTTCTTTTTTTTCTTCTTTTTTTTTTTTTTTTTTTTGCTTTCTTTCATAAGACATTTGTTTCGTTTTATCATCGAGGTGTGTGTGCCACAATAGGATTGTTTAAAAATAAATAAATAAAACCTAAAGGCAACCGATTTAGTTTCAGGAAGAACCAGAGCTGGTAGCAGCCTCGAGAGAGACGTGGGTGAGTCACGAGGACCTAAGAGAACGATTGACACTTTTTTTTTTCTTTTTTTTTTTCCCTTCTTTTTTTTTTTTCCTTTCTTCTCCACACACACACACACACACACACACACACACACACCGACCCGAGTGCAGTTCACATACCGGCAGTTTGGCCTCGCTCTTGTACAGTTTGTAGCTGTAGTAGTGGAGTTGTAGGAAGGGAGGATGCATTCCCCAGTTATTTATAAAGCGTTAGTAACTTCATTCTTGCATTCCGTTATGTTTTTTTTTTTCTTTCTTTCTTTCTTTTCTTTCTTACTCTAGCGCCTCCTGTCACTGATGGTATACGCTGAATTTCTCTGTTTTCACGCACCTGTATGGCTTACTGTCGACTCCGGATGGGTTTAAATTTACCAAAAAACCCCAAAAACCAGTCATGTTATCCCTGTTTGCTCGGGGAGGGGGGGGGGGGTTTCAGTATTTTACTTGTTGGGTTTCAGGAGCGCAGTTTATCTTCCTGTATGCTTTAGAAACTTTCTCTTCTTTTTTTTTTTTTTTTTGTTATTGTTATTAGACTTGTGCTTGCAGAACAGGGCTGTGTAACTTTTCGATTCCTACTTGACGACATGTTTACCTATCATGTGTTTAAAGCTGGTTTTAGTCTCTATGAGTGCCCTTTTATAAAATATAGTAAACATCTGTTGGCACTTAGTGTATGATGTTTTTCAGTGAGGCTGGAGTCCAGAATAATGGTTCTCGGTTTGTACTATAGTACTAAAGCTAGAGAGTAATGTGCTAGTACTGTAGTGTATCCAGTGCTCTTAAATATTCCTATAGGACCTACTATAGGAGTCATGTAGTTTAATCCCACTAATACTCTTTGTTGTACACGTTTATTGCGTTGCAGTTCGGCGGTTCTGTGCTGTATCCCTGCAGTACTTCAGTGTATTTCTGTTCATTAGCTGGTATGTTAGCTCTTCATAGTGATTTTTGGCATTTAGCTCAAACAGAACAGTCGAGGACACGAACGTTCAAAACAGGTGCCTTTTGTTGTGTTTTAAATGTATTCCTGTTTTGTTTTTTTTCCTCTCATGCTTTATTTTGTATTTTTTAAACAGATCTTTCTAGGGGGAGCTTAATTTAATTTTGATGTTAATTATAAATATGTTCTAGTCGAGCATATTTTGAATCGATTAAGCAGTGAACCTCTTAACTCGCTATATTTGAGTTACGCTGACGGAAACTTCGTTCTTTTCATCCTTCGCTTTCGTTTGCTGCACTTGGTTGATTGATTCAGATGTATGATTGTATCATTAGAAAATGTGGATTCAGTGGAAATTGTATGCTGAAGTGGTCTTGACCCATGTTATCACATTTGCCAATTATGTGAAATTTGTTATATATCGATTCTACCTACTGATCTTCCATACTTTTTTTTGTTTGTTTGTTTCAAGTTGTTTCCACTAATATTTTTACTTTAATTACAACAAAGAAATTGCCCTAAGAAACCAAATCAAAATTCGACGGTAAATAATGGCCAAATGTTGAACAGATACATCACACTCTATTGGCATTGCTTCTGCGCCTCCCAGTTTGAATTAGCATTCAGAGCTCAGATAGGCTGCAGGCTGGTCAGTATTGTGTAATGTAAAGTTAACATTAAACCCTTCACCATGGGAACCATTCACCTCTATTATACACCTGCGCCAAATTTATTCAACATCCTCACATCCTTACATACACAAGTAATGGAAATAAACCTTGAGATTTCAAGTCTGAAATCTTTCCCAAATCCACCCATGTCGCATCCTTCCTTCTTCAATGCTAATTGTACCATATCACCAATAAAGCAAAATTCAAGCATTATCAGTAATCCTTTTTGTGTGTAAGCACATGTATATTTCTAGTATAACCACACAGAGGAGGTTTAATCTGTTTACACCTGGGTAAGTGCTTCACAAGACTTCACCCACATTAATATATTGAGTTTCATTTTTGGCATGAGGGCGAGGGCAAACACACACACACACTACTCTTACTCTTGCGTCATTCGATCTCTTCAGTGGAAAAACAATAAGCAGGATGTGCGTTTTTAAAGACTTAAAACACTGAATGCTTCTCAAAAGTGAACATTACTCAACGTTTAAAGCAAACCGCAACTGCGATTCAGTTTATGTGAAATTCTGAACACATTACACACTGACGAGCAAAACCATTGCATTGCCCTTGCTTCTCTTTATCTCGTTATCCTCTTCAGTGAACAACGATATCAGATGGGAAGATTAAAACACTGCATGACGGATGCGAATGTAATTCCTCTGTGCATTGCATTTCACTTTCATCAAACAGGCTCATCACTCGTGCTGCACCGAAATACTGTCTAATCACAGCCTTGAGCAGGGGCGTGGCTGTACCCGTCGATTAGATCATTCCTGTCTCGTATTCAGAGATAAGGTGTGTCTGTAACTAATAACATGTAGTCGTAGCCCGAGTGATACCTGCTTGAGCTGTGATGCACTGAGGAAACAGTCACTTGTCACACGAGTTTAAGAGTTAAACCGGAGAGATGAAATGAACTAAGAGTAATGCAACGAAGGTTTTGCTTTTCAGCATGTCGCGTTTTCTCTACGTCGCTACTGAAATGCAGTGCAGAGGAACGAAACGCTTTTAATTCTGCGCTGCATTTCTTAAACACCGAGATCCTGATGACCGCTGAAGAGGTCAAACGACGGTTTGGCTTTTCAGTGTGTCATGTCAAAAATGAAACCTGATTCTGTGTGTGTGTGTGTGTGTGTGTGTTGCATTTTCAGATGTAAGCAGAAAAAAAGTCCAGCACAAGCTGAAAAACGAGTGCTTTTACTCTTCACAAATTCAGCATGCCTTCTTCTTTCTGTTCTGTTGTGTCTTCATACTAAAGACGGAAACGTTGGTAATATCTGTTCTATTCAGTGCCGGATAAATCTGAAACGGACAACTATCGAACAATAACACGATCCAAAAATCTATTAAAATAAATAAAACATTATGATTGATCATTAAAATGTACCGCCTGCTGGGCTTTGTGCGAGACCCTGCATGACATTTGTGTGCATATGAATTGATTTAACAAGTCATGAGTAAGTGCTTGCTTTGGGGTCTTCATGTACACATTAAATCCTTGGGTCCTTCGCTGAACAATAATTACATCTGCCAAAAAATTCAGTTCAACTAGCCCACGGAAGCGTTCTTCTTCTTGTAAATGATCTACAAATATGTTTCCTATGACATGCGTGTAATATGTAACTGACATTTTGCTGATCTAGTTTTCTCTGCCCTCAACACACCTGCTGTAACGTCACCTCAATAACGTCTTCATAATTATACAGTCAGTTGGATGACATGGGTTGTAGTAAGGGAAACGTTCAAGTGTAAGCCAAAGGGTTTCCAGGACTAAAGTTAAGAACTGCTTCACTTTAGTCCCAAACGAATGAGTGATTCCTCAGTTTCTCAGTCTCTTATTGCTCTGGCAATCCACCTCTTCTTCTCTTCTGTTCTTCACACAGCCATCTGCGATGAATAAAGAGAAACGGTACTCACACATACTTTATCTAGACAGTGCTTTAATTCTAAACCTGGTGCCGAAAAAGGTTTTATAATGACATGAGAGTATAAAATGATAGCCTCTACCTACAGCTCTGTACATGTCCTTACTGACAGTTGTAAAAAAACCGCTCATACATGTAGAATACAGTCTACTAAAATGATTAAGTGCAGTGAGTAATCGCTTACTTGATAAATGTGGACCAGTTTGTTCGGAAACACTTCTGAAGAGAGCTGACTTCTGCCACTTAAAAAAAAAAAATACACAAGCAAAAAACGGTGTGAATAGCATGGATATGGATTGTTTTTCAACCTCGTATCTATCCGTCACATCTGTAGTGGATGTGTGATTACCACAAACAAGAATTTCAACTTTTTTTCCTTTCTTTTTGTTCCCTTTTCTTTGTCCTGAGAGTAAAACTGAAATCTGTTTACTCGAAACTCACTTATAATGGAAGTCTTAAAGGCAGCTGTTGAGGCAGGTTATGCAAAACATATATATATATATTTTGTATAATTCTTTAATAAATCCTTTAAATGGTTATGTAAATTAAGCTCTGAATGCACAGAATAGATCCTTTTAAAAATCAGACAACTTTGGTTACACTATATGAGTGTAGTTTTGTGCATCTGACTGTGTCAGTGTCGGAAAGTTAAAGATAAAACGGCACACCAAGTCTGTACTTGGATCTTTTCTAAGTTCGGGAAAAAACGTGAAAATGCTCGTCCATGGTAATCGCAGAAACACTACAGGTGTGATGGAACGACATTAAAACAGTGGAGTTGAAAAACACCGAAGTGAAGGTGTGTGCAGTGGAAGCCGAGTCAGTAAAAAAAAAGCAGGATGCGTTATAATCAAACCTTCAGCTTCAAAAAAATAAAAATATGCGCAGTTGAGGTCGTAAGTTTACATACGCCTTGCAGAATCTGCTAAAAAAAATAAATAAATTAAATGAAGGATCATAACAATAGCATTTTGTGTTTTATTTAATTCTGCCCTGAATAAGTTATTTCACATAACATGTTTACATATAGTCCACAAGACACAATAATAATTTACACACATTTGATTATTAATACCGTGTGTCGTTACCTGGATGATCAGCGACTGTTTTAATGTTTTGTGAGAGTTCTTCACGAGTCCCTTGTTTGTCCTGAGCAGTTAAACTGCCCACTGTTCTTCAGAAAAATCCTCCAGGTCCTGCACATTCTTTACTTTTCCAGCATCTTCTGCATATTTGACCCCTTTCCGACAGCGGCTATTTGATGTTGAGATCCATCTTTTCATGCCGAGGACTATTTTTTTGTGTGTAAATTCAGTCATTATTGTGTTTTGTGGACTATATGTAAATAGATGTTATGTGAAATAGTTTATTCAGGGCAGAACAAAATAACACACAAAATGCAATTTTTATGATCCATCTGTTTTTTTTTGTTTGTTTTCAAATTATTAAAATTTTGCAGACTCTGCCAGGTGTATGTAAACTTATGACCTCAACTGTACACACACACACACACACACACACACACACACACACACACACAGGTGCATCTCAAAAACTTCAGTTCAAATTTTTTTTTATTCAAAAACTTTCATATATTGTAGATTCATTACACATAAAGTGAAATCTTTCAAGCCTTTTATTGTTTTAATCTTGATGATTACAGCTCATGGAATTCAAAAATCCAGTCTCTCAGAATATTAGAATAAAGAATTTATAATACAGAAATGTCGACCTTCTGAAAAGTATGTTCATTTATGCACTCGGTATTTGGTCGAGGCTTTAATCCTTTTGCATGAATTACTGCATCAGTGCGGCGTGGCATGGAGGCGATCAGCCTGTGGCACTGCTGAGGTGTTTGTTCTGGAAGCCCAGGTTGCTTTGATAGCGGCCATCAGCTCGTCTGTATTGTTGGGTCTGGTGTCTCTCAGAGATTCTCTATGGGGTTCAGGTCATTCGGGTCGGCTGGCCAATCAAGCACAGTAATACCATGGTCAGTAAACCAGTTACTAGTAGTTTTGGCACTGTGGGCAGGTACAAGTCCTGCTGGAAAAGGAAATCAGTGTCTCCATAAAGCTCGTCAGCAGATGGACCACGAAGTGCTCTAAAATCTCCTGGTAGACGCTGCATCGACTCTCGACTTGAGAAAACACAGTGGACCAACACCAGCAGATGACATGGCAACCCAAATCATCACTGACTGTGGAAACTTCACACTGGACTTCAAGCAGCTCGGATTCTGTTCCTCTCCACTCTTCCTCCAGACTCTGGGACCTTGATTTCCAAATGAAATGCAAAATGTACTCTCATCTTCTCCATGATTGTGATTGTGAACTGAACCAGACTGAGAGATTAAAGCCTCAGGAAACCTTTGCAGGTGTTTTGACTTAATCAGCTGATTAGAGTCTTCTCAGGTCGACATTCCTGTATTATAAATTCCTTATTCGAATATTTTGAGATACTCCGTTTTTGATTTCCATGAGCTGTAAGCCGTAATCATCGAGATTAAAAAAAAAAAAAAAAAAAAAAGTCTTGAAATATTTCATTTTTTGTGTGTAATGAATCTACAATATATGAAAGTTCAACTTTTTGAATTAAATTACGGAAAAAAACGAACTTTTCCACGATGTCCTAATTTTTTATTTTTTTTAGATGCACCTGTATGAATGTTTTATTGTACAAATCGCAGCAGACGTACGATGAACTTGCGGATGCCGCGGAGCCGGTTGAAACTGATGTAGGAAATGTCGTGTTTGTCTTTCCCACTGTCCAGGTCTGTGGTGTAGATTTGTTTGATGCCGGCCCCTTGGATCAGAGGCACACATTCATCACACGGGCATTTGGTGACGAAGAGCATCGTGTTCTCTTCCTCCTTCACGTCCGCACTCCTGAACGTTCAACGTGAATGAAAAGTTTTGCATGAACAATATGGAAATGAATTCGTTCTTTTGTGCACAGTTTAGATCTGTTTAGGTTTTACTCTCAGACTGCATTAAATCTACACTCTGCAGGGATTAGCTGGGAACCCCGGTCTAACAGATTGGCACTATATATTCATTTCTGTGGTGTAGCTATAAATAAGGAATTAAGGAATAAGAAATAAAACGTGATGGGAAGTGCTGTTAGGAAAAATAATCAACACTGAGCAGATTAATGTCCGAGCATGTCTCGAAGAGATTTATTAAATGACTCCCTGTTAAATAGTTGTCACTATAGAAACAATAACATATTAGAACAAGTAAATGAATATAACCTGTGATTTGCCCTGCACATGATGAATTTATAAATACTCTGACATTCACACACCTGAAAGTGAGCGCGTTCTGCTCAGCATGGATGATGTAACGGTATTTACGCCGCTGCCTCTCTTTCTGCTTGTCATCCATCTGAGGAAACTCGGCGTACTCAGAGCCCACAGGATAGGCATTATAACCACATCCCACCAGGTACATGTTCCCCGTGCCATCACACTGAGGCTGAGTGCGAACAGAGAAAAGAATCTTTCCAGCAAATCAGTAAAGGAACGCTGAAGAACACTGAACTCAGTTTGTTCCTTTGGGAAGCCGTTAAAAATCCTAAGCAGAGATTTTTACATCACAAAATGTTTTGAGGCTCGAGCTATTAACCATCTAGAGAACCCTGGAGGAACTCTGCACATATGTTTGCATACTTAGATGCTAATCACAATGAAGAGAAATGAAGAAACTGTCGGATAAGAAAATGTTGATGCATGTTAGTGCAATAATAATAATAATAATAATAATAATAATAATAAAAGAACCATGTTGTTCAGTCACATTCATGCTCGGGTTCAAGCTGTCCTTCATTAAAGTTTCATTTCATTAATATTGTTTCAAATTTAGAACTGAAATTTAAAGCATCTTTAAAAAGTCTGAACTCTTTACTTACCAGTCTGCCCTCTGCCCAAATCACTGTGCCCACTCCCACTTTAGGATCTTCTGAAATACCACAAAAACAGAAACAAACCCAATTAGACAAAGTTGGTTTACTTTTTCATTGTGAATATTAGTTTTATATCTAAATCTAAATTAACTTATATTTTGATATTTTCTTAAAACTTTTTGTGTGGTTTATATTTGGATTATAAAAGTCATCATATAATTATACAGTATATATACACACACCGATCAGCCATAATGTGTGTGTGTGAGTGTATTTTACTTATTTTTATATACAAATATATTTAGAGAGATTTTTTTTTTTTATTATAGAAACAAATTAAGTTTATTTTTAGTTCATTTTTATGTGATTTTGTTCTCATTTTCTATATTTTATTTCAGGTTATTTTAGGTTGAGTCATTTTAGTTCTGTAGACATTGAAAATTGGAGTTGCACTCACTCAACAATTTATTAGGAAATCCTGTACACTTCATGCAATTATCTGTTCAGCAGCTTTCGGTAAAGTTCACATCAACCATCAGAACGGGGAAAAAATGTGATTTTGACCGTGGCATGATTGTTGGTGCCAGTATTTCTATAACTGCTGATCTGCTGATACAGTGAGCCGCAGTTTTGCGGACAGAAACGCCTTGATGATGAGAGAGGACAGAGGAGAATGGCCAGACTGGTTCGAGCTGACAGAAAGGCTACAGTAACTCAGATAAACACTCTGTACAATTGTGGTGAACAGAAAAGCATCTCAGAATGCACAACACGTCGAAATTTGATGTGGATGGGCTACAACAGCAGAAGACCACATCAGGCTCCACTTGTGTCAGCCAAGAACAGAAAGCTGAGGCTGCAGTGGGCACAGGTCACCTAAACTAGAGCGTTCAAGTCTGGAAAAAGTGGTGTGGTCTGATGAATCTTGATTTCTGCTGAGGCACACAGATGGTAGAGTCAGAATTTGGCGCTGACAGCATGAATTCATGGAACCAACCTGCCTTGTGTCATCAGTCCAGGCTGGTGGAGGTGGTGTGATGGTGTGGGGAATGTTATCTTGGCACACTTTGGGCCTGTTAATACAAATCAATCGTCACTTGAATACTACAGTCTATTTGAGTATTGTTGCTGACCATGTGCATTCTTTCATGCCCACAATTTACCCATCTTCTAATGGTTACTTTCAGGATGATAATGCACCAGGTCACAAGAAAGCTGAAAGTCATCTGAACCTGGTCTCATGAACATGACGATGAGTTCAGTGATCTTCAGTGTCCTTCCCAGTCACCGGATCTGAATCCAATAGAACACCTTTGGCATGTGGTATAACCAGAGATTCACAGCATGAAAGTGCACCTAAAAAACTGCAGGAGTTTGTGTCAAAATGGAGCAGAATCTCAAAGGAATGATTTCAACGTCGTGTAGAATCCATGCCATGAAGAAATGAGGCTGTTTGAGAGCAAAGGGAGGCCGTACCCAGTGTTACCATAGTCTTCCTAATAAAGTGCTCTGTGAGTGTATTTTATTGTCTGTAATCTTTAGAGATTATCATGGATACAAACTAACCTTAAACTTGGATCGTTGTTCACATCTGCTTTTTATTTGATTTAATTTAATCTTGGTGGAAGTTTTTCTACATTTGTTTAGTTGTAATTTATTTGATTTTAGTTTCGAATTGGATTTGTTGTCTTGTAGTTTTAGTTAAATGTAATAACTCCGTTTTAAACAGCTGAAGTATGACGAGAGTAATGAGTAAAATGTGTCCTTGCTGCACAGAGCGCACGTGTTGACCAAGTCTA
The DNA here is from genome assembly GCF_001660625.3 of Ictalurus punctatus. NCBI lineage: Eukaryota > Metazoa > Chordata > Actinopteri > Siluriformes > Ictaluridae > Ictalurus > Ictalurus punctatus. Next base: position 12,708,725 of record NC_030441.2, on the reverse strand, counting down.
CAGAGAATGCAATAAAAAAGAAAACTAATGGTTAATATGGCAGGTAGATGCATCACGGAGTACAGAATAGATCTGTCAGGCTTTCAGTAGAATTAGAATTTATAACCAGTTTCTCTAAATAGCTGGGAGAAATGTTAAAGGAGTAGTCCAGCATAGTAAAAAAAGAAATAAATGAATTAATTTTAAAAAAAGGTGAGTTTAACACAATGTCTACCCCAACAACTGCCCTTGGAGTTCATTCATAATTGAGTTTTGAAGCAACAGGTCATCTGTTCTAGTCTCAGTTCAGGGAAAAGTCTTGAAATCCTTGTCCATGCTAATCACACACATGCTACATATTGAACAATGCTGGTGTATTCCTTTTCTAACTGTTAGAGACAGCTTACATGCACACACCGTTATCTCACCTGTTCTGTATGCCAGCACTGCTGCCTGGATGATGCAGTGTCTCACAACATCCTCAGATAATGTCCTATATTCACCACTTACGGGTTCTGTCTCATAGAACCCATATTCGTGCTCGAGAACGGGAACACTTGCAGCCACAGATGCCAGAATCCTGATCAGATCCCTCATGTGCTGCCGCAGCTCACTGAAATATGGTTCTGTGCAAAAGTTCTCCAGGTTCATCTTACTGAGCAGCTCCCTGTGCACCTCCGCATCGTCAATCACAAACCTTTTAGAAAAACTTTCCCAGTTCCTCCAGCGCTCTTTCCTAAAGACTTCATGGACGTCCAGAGAGGGATCATCTGCTGCCATTCTGCCCAGAAAATCACTGTTGCGGGACATCTCCTCTACAAACTGAAGCATGGAGTTGGCTAGAGGCTGGAGCAGCACACAGATGTGTGGCCTGCTGCTGGATTTGAGCCTCTCGGCGGCCACGGCGTCCAGCGTGGCCTCCTGGAGACGAGAACCTGCGGCACTGCTTCTGTCAGACAGCAGGCTGATCTCAGCGTCAGCAGGCCAGTATGAGATCCTGTTCACACCAGCTGAGAGGATGAGAGGGACAATGATTGAAAAGACAAGGTTACAGACATACACCAGAATTATTGGCACCCATCAAGATAAGAGCTAAGATGAATTATTGTATAAAATACAAATTTTCCACTCAAACATCTAAAGACATGAATAATCACAAGGCATTTTATCAATCTGTCCAGTTTCTGTGATTCTATGTCGACTGTAGCCTCAGATTCCTGAAACGGGAACCCGATGTGGTCTTCTGCTGTTGAAGCACATCCACATCAAGGTTTGATCTCTGCATTCTGAGATGCTTTTCTAATCACCATGGTTGTAAAGAGTGGCTGTTTGAGTTACCATAGCCTGGCTCGAACAAGTCTCACCATTCTCCTCTGACTTCTCTCATTAACACAGCATTTCTGCCTTCAGAATGTATTTTGTTTTTCGAACCATTCTGTATAAACTCTAGAGACTGTTGAGTGTGGACATCTCAACCGATCGGCAGTTTCTGAAATCCTAGCATCAACAACCGTGCCATGGTTAAAGTCACTAAAGTCACTTTGTTAGACATTACAGGAAGAGGTTTCATCAAATACTAATCGGGGATGTGTGCTAACAATTTTGGCAATGCAACACTAAAGGGCAACACTACGTAGGCTTGCTCTTTATTAGTAAACAGACTCCTCACATGGATGAGGTCATAGCAATTCAACCGAAACAGGATGTGTTGATGTGGCTCATGGTGATTAAACACAAAAGATCGAATTCTACCTCAATTTTTCCAGCCAGGATCACATTTCTGGGATAATTACATGTTGTTGAAACCCAGCCAATTTAACCAAGACCTTTACAAGTCCATCTATACAGACAGGGAGGAGCAGCTGTGTAAACAGTGGTTGCTTACCATTGATGATCATCTTGAGGCAGGTAGAACAAGGCTTTCTAGAGAAATAAAGATCACAGCGCTTTAGTCTGGGCCCATGTCTGATTACCGCCACCTGACCGGCATGAAGCTCCGCTCCAGAGCAATGAAGACCCAGAATTCTTTGTTCATGGACCACCACCAGGCCAGTGACTTGCACCTGAATAATCACATTACAATTCAGTTGTTTTCTTCCTCAGTCTCATACATTGGATACATGTACACAGTCTATAACAAAGTCTAGATGTGAGGAAGGCTAGTAGTTTAAAAAAACCAAAACTGAACTATGCAAATACAGGTCATGCAACACTAGTTTATGAGCAGAAAAGGGAGGAGCATGTGTAAGGTTGGAGGTGTTTCTAATAAGCATATTCATGCTACCTGGGATTCTAGGTGAAGGTAAACACTGAGGCTTTCTAGACCTTTTTATATCTATTGATGATTGTTTGTAGACAAATATCAATGCCAAATACCCTGTCATGCAATTTATTGGTCAATGTAGAAGGATTTTAAGGATGACAGACAAAGTGGGATGTGTGTGAGTCGGTTTTAATCAGGAAACGTCCAACCAATGACTCTTCAAAGGTCATTCGGTTTGACTTCTAATGAAGTCAGTGTTTAAATCAGGTCGTGCGAGTGCGGGATAAAAGAAACAACCAAGCTAAGTATCACTCCTAACTAACAGACAGTCTCTGAGAGAATAAAAGCTGTCCTTACGGATGCATTGTCTCGTCTCTGAGATTTCCTCCTGGGAAAAAGCTCCATCCAGAGACTCAGTAATGTGAACAGGTTAATCTTGGACAGTCTTGGTCCATGACCTGAAAGAGAAGGAGAAAGAGAGAGAGAGAGAGAGATTTTAAACTGGAAGTCTATTTAAACACTGTTTATAAGCGTATGACTGTATGAATATGACTGATAGGTTTGTTTATTTTATTTATTTATTTTTAAATTAGAGTGCTTGAGTCAAGTACCAAATGGATCTCTAAGCAGTCATTTAAGAAGAATTAGGATCCATAGGTTATGACTGAGCAGGAGCAATCATGATTTTAAATATCAGAATACACGACCTTTATGATGAAGGGGTTGAATGATCAGAGACACGTGACTGCACATCCCAGAACTGCGTACTAGTTACAAGAGACTTTCTATAGAAGTGTGTATAGTGCGTTAGTTGGCTACTGAGGGTGGTGTGGTGTAGTGTGGTGTAGTGTGGTGTGGTGTGGTGTGGTGTAGTGTGGTGTGGTGTGGTGTGGTGTAGTGTGGGGGGAACGGCCTCGCTGTTCCTAACCTTGCACTTTGCCCTCCGTCTGCGTGCTGCTCTCCTTCACGTTACTGACATCATCCTGGGGGTTTGAAGTGATCCTGTTATCTCCGGTACCCGGATGTTTCGGGGACCCACTGTGTGTAGCTGCCATTAGCAAGAAACCCGTCAGAGACACAGTAAGCCGGTGTGAGTTTATTCCACTTTACACGGCATCCTCTTCCGGTTAAGTTTGACGTCATGCAGCAGGAGGAGCTTGTAAGTAGCCTTTAAATCTGGGTTGCCAGATGACACGACTGCAGCTACCCCTGGTTTTATAAACATGGGATCTCAAAACCAGTGTAGTCTGTGGGTACATTCTCAGCAGAAAGATTACTAAACTGTACCCCTATCTTCTGTACTTTTAGTATGTATTTTTCACCGTGACAGACTGGATTAAAGTTAGGTTGATGCTGGACGTTTGAGATTCGCAAAGTAAGGGACCGTGTCTAAAGTTACATACGACATTGGTATACACGTTTCTAACTTCAATAGCATTTGAAGAGAATGACTTACAGTCACAAAACCAACCATGAAGGTGTCAGGTATGATGCACACCTTTTAGATTTTTGATATTTAATCCTACAATGCATGAACCAAAAAACCTACACGAACCGACATTTTTGGTAATTGTGTAAAGTGCAAATTTTTAAAACTGTATAGGGAACTGTGTACAGTTTAATTATTTATGTACATGTTTAGACAGATTGTGGATGGGAGCCAAAGGAATTCTAAATTATTTACATAGGCAGAACTTCCAGTCTACCTTTTGAGGCCTGCTGAACTGCTTCTCTGACCGAGAAAGGCACGTCACATGGAACCACCTGCAGTGGTGACATTCAATCTGAAAAAAGATAATAATCATTTTATCATATTATGCACACAGTTAAATTATAAATTATACACACAGTTCCCTATACAGGTTTCAAAAAATTGTGCTCAATTATCAAGGCAGTTATCTGGTGGCCAGCTGACAGACAAAAAACACAGAAAACAAATAAGCATCTTTGAAATATTAAAACATTCATGTATTATCAGTACTTTTAATTATTTCATTAATAGGTCTTTTGAAGAAAGTTATTAATTACAGTACGGGTTATTTTGACCCCCTTTTATGCATTCGTGAAGGTTTTTTGGTTCATGCATTGTAGGGTTAAATGTATAAAAATCTAAAAGGTGTGCATCATAGCTGACACCTACAGGAACACTGTACAGTTGGTTGTGTGACTGTAAGTCATTCACTTCGAATGCTATTGAGCTTTAAATTATGGTATATTTTGTGTATGAGCCCATTCGGTAGTGAAATACATGACAACTTTTACACGATTTACAGCTTATTTTATTAAATATCCAAAATCTAAAAGGTGTGCATCATAGCGGACACCTACATGAACACTTTCTCTTCAAATGCTATTGAAGTTAGAAGTGTATACAAATGTCATATGTAACTTTAGAGATGGTCCCTTAATTTGCAAATATTGAATGTCCCAACGTCAAGCCAACTTTATGCCAGTCCTACAACTGGTGGAACTGACAGTGTAGATTAAATAAATAAAAATAAAAGTACATAACTGGACCATAATTACCATAATTGCCCCTGAATATTGATACCTTTCTTAAAATGGTTTCTGAATGTCCATATTTTTCCAGGTCTAATCACTTTAAATCTATACCTTTCCTGACCTGCACAAGAACAACGTTCATATCAACAAAAGCATTGAAAACATGCAGTTACCAGAGTTAAATATTTCCTATCAATTACTTCTTACAAAATGTATTAAATTTAAATGACTAAAGTATTGACAAATGAATAATAATAATAATAAACTGCAAACAAACTAACAATGTAAAATATTACAATAGTTTTATTTTATTTTGATAACAGTTAATATCTTACAACACTGCACTCTTGATAAACCACTTTATTTAAATCACTTAAGTTTATGTTTAGTGCAAAACCTATACAATATATACATATCACCAAAAAGAAACTTAATGCTTCTTTACACATTCACAAGAAGCATTTTTGCATAAACCAATGAAAAGCAAAATGATACATACAAAATGAAAATGATGCAAGTAAATTAGAGATGCATTAGATCCAGTACTGAGTATTATCATCTGACTGAAATCAACCTGAAACGCTCGATCGGCATCAAAGTAGACTCGCTGTACTTGAAAACCTGATCCATCCATCCATTTTCTATACCGCTTATTCTACAGGGTCACGGGGAACCTGGAGCCTATCTGAGGGAGCATGGGGCACAAGATGGGGTACACCCTGGACATTGTGCCAATCCATCGCACGGCACAATAACCTGATCATAGGTCATATTTTCTTTTTATGCAAAGTTCCTTTAGGATCAATAGGTCTTAAGCAAATCATTAGCAGAAGAAAATATTAGCAAAAGTAGTGTCTTTTGCAGTTATTAATGAGCAAAGAGGTCAGTACTGAAAACCTTCCAGCTGTTTAGCGTTCTGATATCTGTATAGTAATTAAAAATCAGGAGCTTTAATCTGATAATCTGATCTGATTTTAGATCTTTAATGTGCATCTTTTGGTCCAACTGCTCGTTCGCCTAAAATTCTCAGTCAAAGGAAATTCTATGCAAGTTAGTATATACTAGAAAGGATCATGTAGGGGGGAAAAAAGCCAATTATATGAACACAGATTAAGAGCTGAAACAAATTTAAATTGACCATTCTAAAACTTAACACAAGTACAACTAGTAACAAGTAAACAGAATTCCTGGTTAAAAAAAAAACAAACATAAAAAAATTCTAAGTAGATTTCCTCAAGCACACACACACACACACACACAAGTAGTGCTGCATGTCTCTCTATACGGAATGCCCTGAAATTAAAGACTTCGCTCAAGTGTCATGGTTAACTCTGGAGCAGTAGATATGAGGAGGTGCACCAATTGAAGTGACATCCACGATCACACGATTATAATATATGAAATGAATAAGTAAGCTGCACCAAATCAGGAGAGAAAACACCCATTAATCTCCCCAGTAATGTAAACCCTGGCTCTGCCAATTGGAATGAGGGGCAAAAAATTTTGTGCAACGATGCATAGTATACCAACTTGATCTAAACATTGTTACAAAAACAAAAAATTTATAATAAAGTGTTATTCAGTTGCCACCACAGTACAAACAAGCCGAACAAGGCCAGCAAATGTGTGAGAACATTACTGCGACTCTACACCGCCAGCTGTAAATTAAATTGAAATGCCAGAATGGATTATAGAGTTAAACAGAGTAGCACTGACGGACTGCGCTTCTCTAACTGTAACAGAGGTGAAGATGACCTAACTGGTATACACAAACCAAGTGCTGTAAAGTGTAGTGGAAAAACTAGTCATTTTCTCGATATTCATACAGAGCACCTATCAAGATGATTTCAAACAGCCTTCATAAAAACTCCTTCATGCCGTGGGAATGCACAACAGCAACCATTCTCCAGTTGGTCCATAGTAGAAATCTGTAATAAAGCAAAATAAAACCAAACAAAAAAATATAAGGATCCACTGTGCGGTTAGTAACAGTGCCCTCTAGTGGTGCAGATGAGTTTGTAGTAACAGCTGCACTCATTGGAATATGTAGCTCTGTTGGTTATGTTCAGTTTTTAAAAGCGCCACAGCGGCTGGCTCTACAGATAAACTCCTTCAGCATGTTCCCGTCGATCTGCCAGAACGCTGCTGTCTGAGTCACCGCGGTCAGGTGGTTCACACAAAACTTGAAGCAGAATTCTTCAAGATCCTAAATGAGAGAGAGAGATAAATATATGACTGATTAATGGACTTAAAATGAATATTGAAAATGCCTACACTCAAAGTAGTGGACAATTCATACGTTCACTCGCGAGGCCATTACCATTACCCAGAAACCCAAATGACCAGCGAAACTAATGAAAAAGTTTAGATTATTATCCAATCATCCGTACCACTGGGAGCCTGGAGAATATCCCAGGCGACTCGGTGCACAAGGTGGGGGACACCCTGGACAGGTGTGCCAACCCATGGCAGGGCACAATCTCACACACATTCACACACTATGGACAAGTTGGGAATGCAAATCAGCCTACAGCACATGTCTTTAGACTGGGAAGGAAACTGGAGTACCCAGAAGAAACCCCCAAAGCACTGTTCTGTCCTCCCGATACTTCAATCTGACTAGTGTCTTTATTTTCTCTCTAAATGTCTAAGTGTAAAATGACTGTTGTGTTGGCAGGAGAGCTTGTCAGTGTTTCCACAAACCTTCATGCTCCTGATTCTGAAAAGATCATCTGTAATCTGTACACATTAGTTCATCCACCTAGTAAAATCATTCTACTGTCAACTAGACCACGCCTCAGTCAAAATGTGTAGTACAGAACGTGGTGGAATGTGGAATAAACAGCATTGAGGTGTGTCACACGACCATGCGGCACATTATGCTTAAATAAACATACTTTTGAACATATAACCTACATATAAACATACAACGTCCTCACCGTTTTCTATGGTTCTTCAACCTACTTGTCCCCTGGAAACCACGAATAAAACCTGTTTGAGCTACCCGAGCTACTGATCTGTCCACCATAACTCACTTTAAGAATACAGTAACCCAAATTTAGAGAACAGTGCAAATCCATTATCACAGGGCAAAAAGCACAAAAGCTCGACAAGAGCACTGCATATCTGTCTTGGTGATATAAGCAATTGATTTTCTTTCTATCATTACCAAAATGAAATGAAGTTTGGATGACGGGGCATTCACATTTCCCCATTCACACACAGCAATTTTTTCAATCGTTAGACAACTCCTCAGACATATGAAAGTCAAACTCGTGGTAGTCCAGCTACTTGTGACCTATAGGCAGAAGTTATTACATGCTGTTGCAAGTTTGTGTGTTTTATGTGTCCTGTAAGAGCAGGTTAAGCAGAAAGTATGCTTCACTTTTTACGTGTACGCTAGGAACAGCGTACAGTACACGTGAAGCAAATTTCATCATCAGCAGAGTACGACTGTACGATGGCCTACGATTTTTCTAACCAGGTCACACAAGCCCATTTCATTCTTATGAACTATTTAGTTGCTCCACAAGGTGGCGACAGTGACCCAGGGCCGTTGATTCTCAAGGTAGCTGAAGAAAAACCGGAATAAACAGAAGAGATGGAAACGAGTGCAGGTTAGAAAGTACCCACATTTGTATAATTCTAGCCTTAAAGTGTATAAGGATTTGTATATGGGTGCTAATCGTAGTGAGAGATTGCTTGAGCATTGTTCTTTGTATTGTTATTCTTCTTTGTCACACCAGAAGACCTGATTCACTGCTCTGTACTGACTCTTACAGGCCAGGAGGGGTAGTGCAAGTTGTCGTAATGTGCGTGCGCCAACTGCCTGTGTACAGGTACATGTCAAATGGAATATATTTTGAAAGGCTATACGTATGACTGTGCGCACCCGCAAAAAAAAATTAAGTACACCAGAGGCTTTAGTAGTACCTCAGCATCGTATCTGACTGCAGCAGAAAGGAGGGAGAAAGCATTTTCCACAGTGATGCCCCGCTTTATGATGTGCTGACACAGCCGCTTTAGCCTGTTCTCACAGTATGAAGTGGCCAGATCCAGCAATCCTGCACAGAGAATAAAATAAAAGGGGGACAATGAAAGATGATGTCATGTTAAATGTTGAATGAAAAAGTTTAATTTGCTGACTGGAGACAATTAAGGAAACAGAATAATAATTAAAATACAATGTTTTAGCTTTAAATATTGACATTATTTACATGTACAGTACTGTGCTATAGTCTTAGGCACATGCAAAGAAATTCTGTACTGTAAAGATGCCTTCAAACATAATTAAATTAAATGTTTCTACATTAAAAAAGTATAAAGAGCAGTAAACAGAAATAAATTAAAGTCGATATCTGGTGTATCGACCGTTTGCTTTAAAAAAAATGCATTAGTAGTCTCAGAAATGAGCTGCAAGTTTTATTGAACAGAACCAGCCACGGAGACTTTGACTGTCACACTCGCTTCTTATTTTTGCAGCATAACCCAGCAGCCATCATTATGTTTTTGGTCTGAAAAGTGTCTCTTACCACTTAATAGGCTGCTTTCTTTACTGACATACAAACATATTTCTCTAACATTTCATTCTGTGCTGGAAAACTAATATTTGGGAATTATATTTTAAAATGTTTTTTGTACTGACTCGATAATGTAGAAGTCATCAAATAAATAAAATCTATAACAAAACTTTGTACTAAACAAAATAGGGTGCACAGTACTGTAGGTCTAACAACTTTATCCAGACCTGCTTACCTGCCCCCCTGGTTTTTTGCCTTCTCCTCATGTACATTTTAATTGTGTGTAGATGTGCTAGAAACTTCTCACGGTCCAGCTTGCACTCACCAATCGCATCCTCTGGAGGAAGATCTACAGTGTCTGTGTAGAGGAACTCGAGGAAGGATCTGTAGACAGGGTAGGAGAACTGATCGATCTCAATCACCTCTTTCATATCTTCATTCCAGTGAGACTGAAACATGGATCTGAAGTGTTCACATCTGTGGAAGAAATACCACGGTACATAAATAAGTCAATAATAGTCATGAACGAGTATCACACCTACATCATTTGGTTTGGTTATTTCAATTCATGGTGTGATGGTTGAGCAAGATCTGCATGTGTTTCAGATGTATAAAGTGTTACCGAGCTAACGGAGTTGCGTTCGCTAGAATACTTGTACCGCGTATGACTTGTAGGTTGACCTGGGGCAAGCAGTCAGCTTTAAAAGCACGGGAACAATGTTTTCTTGTAATCATTTAAGTAATGATCTTATTAACATTTGCAAGTCATGCTAAACCCTTGTACCGAAATCCTCTCTAGTGCTCTTTTATAAGAATATCAAAGAAGTGTAATTAAGAAAAAAACACGAGGTGCAACTGGAATTATATTTTGCATACCTATTCGTCACATAATGTTTTTGACATTTACGACTACTTTCCTTAAAATCTACTTTCTACTTGATATCATGAAACATAGTTGTTAATGTAAACCAAACATCAAATGACCTAAATCTGAACACACCTCTAGATCCATGCAGACTAATTCTTCAAACACTCTGCGTAACAAAACGCAGAGTTTTGTGTTTTGACAAAATGAGTTTTGCTCGTTTTAGTGCAAAGGAATAAAAAAAAATAAAATAAAAATCACACTACCCACACTGAGTGTAATGGAGTGGAGCACATACCTGATTTTAAGCACTGCTTTGTGGACGTGAATGAATTTGCCGTCTATGCTGAATTTGAGGTCTGAGGTCTCAGGGCTGTCAAACTCTTTCCTCAGAGACTCGGCCACAGACAGGAAATCATCGTGCTCTACGAGCGGAGGAACGGTTAATATACTTCAGCAAAAATGTCATGTAGACACACAATACATTGTTCAGCTCTGACCAGAAGACAAGCTGATTGTAAGTTGTGCAGCAATGATGCAGCTCAACATGACGTAGTAACGACAGTCTGTCGAAAAATAGTAAGATGGCTGTGTCCGAAATCGCATACCATGACAGTACGCACTGCCTTGCCGTTGAAACAGTACTTACTAATCATTACGTGTGTGTATTATGAATACAATCCCAGACATACTACATCCGCCATGTTAACATTGTCATGTGACCTTTGACATCATCATAAACCCAAAAATCGTAAACAAGTTCACAATTTATTCGTGTATTGTTAAACAAGTCCTGTTTAACCAAGGTTTAATACTTAAAGAGATAACCCTGTCTTCCGAGGTTTTTTTTTTCCATCTGAGCTCGTCTGCACCAGTCCCGTTGCATCATGGGATTGTTTGACTTGCGTATTGTCCATCGGTTGCATGCTGCAAAATCTTGCCGGAAGCAGTACGCCATCCGGGTATTTCTCGCCTACTGAGAATTTGGACATACTGCTCTGGCATACTGCTTTTCGCCTACTGTATAGTAGGTAAGTATGAGGTTTCGGACGCAGCCAGTGTGTTTTGATTGAACCCTGGCAGTCACTTCCTGAAGACAGCCGAGTTTACCACCCCTCAATCTTATAGAAGTGGGAAACTTTACCCTGGGAAAAAATGTTGTGAGGACAAGTAGTTCTATTAATTTCCATTTGATCATTTTTCCACAGCCTTCACTGAAAATGCATGGTCACCATCACGCTCTACAGGATCACATCCATAAACTGATATGCGTCTGGAATATATAAACGAACATCTTACTTTTGAATACTGCTCTCCTTGTAAGGCCACATTTAAAAAAAAAAAAAAAAAAATTCAAGAATCTCTCTCAACTATTAAGCTGAGGTAAACAGGACATCATGTCCATAATGGTGGAAACTCACCCATGGACAGGAGTCTCCACATGACAGATGGTGTTGCGAAGCAGGCGAAGACGTCGTCGGTGCAGCTGAAGTACGTGGGGTGGGGTAAGACGACGGACTGGCCTCTGCACTGGCCCCACATATACACTTTGCCACTCTGTGTCTTCGCTGCTGAAGTGTGTGTGGAGTGACATGCTGCTATTTCCACAATCCTGGAGGAGTTTGGAAATAAACGGAGGAAAGGGAGGGAACACAGGTGACAAAGAAAGAACTAAATATAAAAGGAAATTCATCAGAGGCTAAAAACCAGCTGAGGAACACCAAACAAATCCTTCACAGCATTCCTTCACAGACTACTGTACCAATTTCATTTCAGAAAATGTTTCTTTTCTTATAGGAAATGCCATCTTCCTGCTATTACAAACTCAAAACATGGTGTGAATATACATTCAATCAGAATAGACCCTGAAGAGGGGATCACAGGACACTCGAACAGGAAGAGAAGGAAACACCAGAGCAAGCTGACAGGAAAGGGCTCGAAGACCCAACAATGTGGAGAAAGCAAAACAATAAACTACAAATCCACTCCCTCTCACCGCTCTTTCTCAGACATGACCTGAACTGGGCTGAGCTGATTGCTCTTGTTGCCTGTACCAAGCTGGCCATAAGTGTTGGCCCCCCACGCATACAACAGTCCTTCGTCTGTTAGTGCCAGTGAGTGGGCATAACCACAGGCAACCTGAAACACATGGCACAAGCTTTATTTCAATACAATACGCTGAGATTCACGCTGCAACAACAACCGGCAACGGTTCATTACAATAAATTAAAGATTAAATTATTTAATTCAAAATTGCAATAAATAATTATCTTTAAAATGTTTGTGGCTGTTGGATAGTGACAAGTATAAAACAACCAAATATGACCTGTAGGACGCAAACACTCTGTAGCGCTGCTAGACGGCACGGTGTCAGCTGATTTCCATTGTTCCCCAACCCAAGCTGTCCATTACCATTATAACCCCAACCATACACCTGAAACACACAGGCAGACACATAAGGAGCAAGAAGTACAGAGAATGAACATATATGTGTATATAAATATAAAAAAATACACAAACAACATAATGTACACAGACTTAATAGAATCATAAAAATGAGTACACCATTGCACAAATAAAAGCAGTGGAAACTATTAAATTGTGAGCAAAGCATCTCTTCTGCTTTGAAAGTAGACAACTTCAGTTGATGATGTAGCCCGTCACTGAAATTATTTCTGTACAAGGTGTTCAAAAACGGCGTTCTAAATCTGACAAATGAAAATATGCTCTTTGGGCTAAGCAAAGAGTAAAGTTATCGCGCTGTCGCATTTACCTCGCCGTTGTCCGTGACTGCCATGGAGGAAGTCTGACCACAGGCTATGCTGACCACTACTTTGTTAAGGAGGCAGCTGGAGACCCTGCGTGGTGTGGGCTGGTTGGCTGTGGATCCTGATCCCACTTGACCGCAGTTATTATAGCCCCAAGCGAACACCTGAGTGACCAAGAAGACGACATTCAAGCAAGTGATGCACAAACCAACAAATAACCACCAAATCTCATTTTCATTAAGTATTAGCTAGTTTTCCTAAAATATTTGATGTCTAATTGTCTTTTCCATAGTTAAAGCGAAAACTGTTTCATGCCATTGCTATTTTTAGGCTGCTTTTATCCAAAACGCTTTACACTGTGTCTCGTTCACCCATTCAAACACACACTCACACACCAATGGTAGCAGAGCTGCCATGCAAGGTGCTAACTTACCATCGGGAGCAACTTGGGGTTCAGTGTCTTGCCCAAGGACACTTCGGCATGTGTAGTCATGTGGGCCGGGAATCAAACCGCCAACCCTACGATTAGTGGACAACCCACTCTATCAACTGAGCCACAGCCGCCCAAAGGTAACTTAAGTGGATTACAGTAGAGAAATTACATACAACTGCAATATTGGCCTTACTTATAAAATGAACTAAAGCAATGGCTGTTACAACCTCTGGTGTGAATTTCCCTCTGTGATTAATAAAGTGATTGATCGATCCATTGATCCATACAGCCACATCAGGGTTAGTAGTGCTACAAATTAGAAACATATTCAGGTGGTAGCGCGGGTTGTCCACTAATCGTAGGGTTAGCGGTTCGATCCCCAGCCTACATGCCTCCAAATGCCAAAGTGTCTTTGGGGAAGACACTGAACCTCAATTGCTCCCGATGGCAGCCTAGTGCCTTGCATGGGAGCTCTACTGACATTGGCATGTGAGTGATTGAGCTATGAGAATGAGAAACAGTATAAAGCGCTTTGTAGAAATCACCAAAGGTTGAAAGGCGCTATATAAGTGCAGACCATTTACCATTTATTAGTTAGCAAACAAGCACATAGACAAATGTACAGTGCATGGCTACGCTAAAGCCTAAAGGAGAACAATGACCCTTTAAGCTCATAGTTATGTATCACATTTACAGTTAGGATAATGTCACTATACACCCAAGTGTATAACCGACGTGAGGCTGAAGGTCTTACATAATTCAGTCCTATCTAATGCCTTTCAATGTGCAATTAACCTACAACACATTACTTCAAACATAAATACAGAAGTCTATTCTTTCTAACACAGCACTGGAAGCAGTCGGAATAGGAAGTGGTTTGAGTTGGTTAGGCGTTATGTGAATCAGACAGAATAGAAATCACATTCATAGTAACCATTATGCTTGGGAAAATATTGTACTGCAAAACATTCTTCAGCCACAGAACATGATAATGGATAAGGTCATGTAGGTCTATCTGAAAAAAGTAACGTTATTAATATAAAAGAAGGAAGCTCAGGCTTCATTTCCCATGCTGCCCCTCTTCTCGCTCACCTCTCCATCATGGGTCAGGGCGACTGAATGGTGTGATCCACATGCCACCTCAATCACCCTCTTGTTCTGCAGGTTAGTGGACACAAGCACAGGAGACACTCCCTGATTGGTAGTCCCATTACCCAGCTGACTGTATCCGTTATGTCCCCACCCGTACAGCTGGCCCTCTGCAAAGGCAAACAATACACTGATCTGAGAAGAGATAATATACTGGCACTATAATATTTCATAATTCTTATAAATCCTGATCATAATTAGATGATATATTGTCAAATATTGGAATTATTATTATTGTATACCCTCGTATACACACTTTCAAGATCAATACTGGCTCATGCATGATCCACACGCGTGTTAAAAACGGATGCCTTTATCACATACATTATTTGCTCTAAAGACAGATAATCATGTGGAAAAAGAGACAGCAGTGACGTACTATGTTTGTCTGGTCACATATTGGGTATGTGTGTGATCTATAAACTCACACACAGCTCTCAACAGTCTCTATAGTTATTGAAAAGGAGTTTAATGAGGTAAAAGTCAGGGATTTGTACAGGTTTTTGTTGTGTGTATGTTTTTTTATATATAGCTTTTTCAGTTTTTTAGTTTGGTACTGGCCTTGGCCTTCCTCAAAATGCTACATAAGTCTAGCCCAAATTATAAAACAGCCCTAAAGTTTCATAACAGTTTTATAGCTTTACAGTTGACATTACGCATTGTAACAAGCACAGGGTGTCTGAAATGTCAGGAACCAATGGGAACAAAGTGAGCAAATATGTCAATCTGAATATGTTCAGCAAAATCCACAAAGGCATCGTACAGCAGCTGAGAAATCGTATAGCACGCAAGCGTGAACTTGTAGAGAATATGTTGTAGATACATGAATAAAAAATTAAGTACAGGTATATGTAAGTTAACTCTCATTGGTTCCCTGGCTTTTTGGACAACTTGTATTATCCCTCAGATATCATTATGTAGTGATGAACACAAGTAGTACACATTGTCGTTATGCAATACGTTATTGTGTCTCTAATGTATTTGTTGGCGTAGCCTAATTGGGGACTGCATAGCAAGAATCTGGCTCCAGAGCAAATCTAACTGATGACCACTATCATGTTTTTGTGTAATCACCAGTAAACACACAATATACACCGATCCAGCCATAACATTGCTGACAATGTAAAGTGAATAACATTATCTCGTTACAATGGCACCTGTCAAGGGGGGGATATATTAGGTAGCAAGTGAACACTCAGTTCAATTCACACATCAACTTGAAGCTAAAGTGGAAGCAGAAAAAAAAAAAATGGGCAAGCATAAGTGATAGCTAGACAAATGGGTCAGAGCATCTCCAAAACGTCAGGTCTTCTGGGGTGTTCCTGGTATGCAGTGGTTAGTACCTACCAAAAGTGCTCCAAGGAAGGACAACCAGTGAGCTGGCGACATGGATCATGGGCTCCCAAGGCTAAGTGATGAGTTTGGGGCGCGAAGGCTAGCCTGCTTGGAAAAGAATCCTGACTATCACAGAAAGCTGTCTGAACACACAGTCATTGCAGCTTGCTGTGTATGTAGCTGCTTAGACGCAGACCGATCAGAGTGCCCATGTGGATCCTTGTCCACTGCCGAAAGCACCTACGATGACTTGCTATGAGTCTGGGTAATGTCTACGTTTTCATTCTGAACCTCTTTTTGAGTGTAAATGCAAGGTGATGGTGCGTTGAACCAGTACTGGTTTCCAGCGTATTTTTAAAGCCAAAGTTACTTAGCTCCTGTACAGCTTTGGAATACAACACAATGGACTCCTTTTTAAGCTCCAGTCATTTACTAGGAAATGATAATCATTTGTATATGCGTACAATCCTGCCCCGTGTCACTGTAACCAATAAAACCACAGTTCTTACTCAAAAACAGGTACTCGATTCCACGTAGCACGTCTTACCCTCTGTAGCGAGCAGCACATGTGGCCCACTGCCATAGCTTAGACTGACTACCTTCTTCCCACTCAGACAGTCTAGCTTTTTAGGGACGATGGTGCTTGTGCTATCCCCTGTGCCCAAGCAGTTACTGCAGTTCAGCCCAAACACATACACCTGTAGAACAAAACAAGAACAATACCAAGGATTCATCCTTATAAACTCATATAAACTACTGAATGTAGTTAACATCGGAGACCTTATATTACATCAAGCATTAGAAAGAAGTAGGTCAAAACAATGAAACACATATTCATGAATGTGTGCCAGTACTAATTTGCTCCTATTTTTGAGTACAATCTGGCCCCACTTTGGTCCTATTATTGTAAACCACATGGCACACAAGGCTCTTGTAAAACCTTTAGGATATTTCTTTTAAGTGAGTGTTGTATCTGGTACCAGTTCACCTCTTTCACTAACTGGGTTACAGATCCTGACTGCACCTCACATCACATCACATCACACTCACCTCGTTATCATGGGTGATGCAGATTGCCTCGTTGGCGGACGTCCCGAACACGCACGCCTGACGTATTGAGGCGACATCCTGTGCACTCATTAAGCTGAATAGGGGCCATTTGTTTACATCCACCATGGCTATACTGTTGAAGCTCCAGAAGGAAGGGGAAACAGATTTGGGTGGGGCAGGAGCAGATGCAACACAGCTACTGGAAGAGGCACCTTGGCTATTGCTACTGCTAATACTAAACACACACACACACACACACAACATGCATTACAGACAGAACAGTAGAACTACAGTCATAGCCAGACATTTACAGAACAACATATATTCCTGTTCATTACATTTTTTTGTGTTAATTGTTGCTAAACACCGTGACGTATTTGTTGAAGGGTAAACCACAGAAAGACGCTTTACAAAGGATATAAGTGTAGAAATGATCTCGCTCACTGATTGATAATGCATTTAAAACCGGACGATATCATAGGCATCCATGGCGGGGAATTTCTTCTAGTTTCTTAGTGGTACAGAAAAATTCCCACCACTACCTGGCAACCTAAACTGATCATATCTACAAAGCATAATTCCTACTAATACAGTACAGACAGATCTTGTCAATCAAATAAGATATTCCCAAAGTTCACAGTGATGTCACTGCACATGATGACTTTTTGGGTGATACTCATGATCATGTTTCTGTTACATGTATTAATCATTTCTCTAGTTGTGTAATGGTTTACTCTGAGGGAGCTTTTGATATGCTGTGTATGTATATATCTAGTTCTGGCAACTTTTACATTAGTTTTCTACACATAATTCTGTCCACTTACAGTAAGTGAACTTGTAGGCAATAAACACACTGTCCAATATCCATTTAAATCTATGCAAAAAGAAACTGATACCAAGCTGTAGTATTAACTACAGGTATAAACTATATTATAACTATATAAACTATATCAGATATAACTACAGTATTAACACAAAACAAGCCTTTGTGTTAGGAACAGTAGTAAAATGTCCTGTTGGGTTTTTTGACCTGACGCTGCTAGAAAACTCTTAAAAAGCACTGAAAGCTTATTATTGAAAAGCTTAACAGTGAAAGCTTATCAGCCTCAATAGTGACACTGCTGTCCGAAAGAAAGGCCGAGTCCCAAATACATCCCACCTGACCACCGAGTGCACTAGACACAACCATTAATTCATACCATATGCGGTTGGGCTCGTGTAGGCAGTTTGGAAATAGTTAGGATTCAACCAAAACAAACCTTAACAGCGCTTTTCGCTAGGCAAATTTTAATTAGCGTCGATAAAATGATTAGGTTTAAGAAGTTCAGGAAACTTGCTGTCAAAAACGTAGCTAGCGTCAAATATGTCAACAGCTAACATAAGCTACTAGCTAACAGACTACCGGAGTTAGCATGCGTAGCGCTTTGTGCTAAATTAACGCATCAGCTTCTAAAATAGCTATTTAGCATGCTAACTAGCCCGAAAAACAGTTATTAGCTAAGATAGCTAGCTAAATTCTTACAGTACTGACCTACAGCATCACTCCATCAGCATACACCGGATAGAACTGTGAGAGAGAGAGAGAGAGAGAGAGAGAGAGTGAGTGAGTGAGTGAGTGTGTGTGTTCACACAAATAAACAACATAAAGCAAATAAACAACCTACCTAAACAATAAAAGCAGTTTGTTTCAAACAAAATTACTGACTGGTGCTTCTACAGCTTTCAGCGGTATAATGTTATCAGGTGTGTGTGTGTGTGTGCGCGCGCGCTACATCACACACTCCATTTACGTCAGCCAGTAAACCCTCAGCCTCACTGTACAAAAGAAAAGACTCTGGAAAATAATGTGCATTTGGTGCGTTTGTTACATATAAAATAATCCGATAACTGCAAAATATTTTTTGCAATTTTTAAAAATTACATCTGCAGCTAAATAATAAGAGATTCTCTTGATATAAGATAAGATCTGAGATAAGAGAGATAACCTCCTGTAAATGTATACATAGGAGTTCTGGGTTACAGTGGTGTATATCACAACCCACAATTACCAGTTATTTTATTTATTATTGAGCTATTACAGTTTATTGGACAGCTATTTGGCTGGTCTTTTTGACAGAAGCAGGAAAAATAGACAAGCGTAAGTGACTGAGCAATTTTAAAATTGTGATGGGTAGATGACTGGGTCAGAGCATCTCCAAAACTACAGGTCTTGTGCGTTGTTCCCAGTATCTGTTGGTTAGTACCTACCAAATGTGGTCCAAGGAAGGACAACTGGATACCACCAGATAACCAGATACCACAGCACACCTTCAGAGGTCTTGTGGAGGCCATGCCTCTACGGGTCAGAGCAGTTTTGGTCGCACGAGGAGGACCTGCACAATATTAGGCAGGTGATTTTAATGTTATGGCTGATTGGTGTGTATTCTTTATACTTTATACTTTCATATGTAGTTTCAGTGGACAGAGTGGCATGAGTTGGATAGGTTGGTTGGTTTGGAGGAAAAGGAAGGCTTTTCTGTGTTTTAATTGCAATTGCAAAAGAAGAGGAGTAGGTTCCAAAAGTTGCAAACGGCCTCTTTAGGTCTAGTGTGTTTCTTGATTTCGAGGTAGCTCATCTACATCTGCTTAGGCTTAATAATATATTAATACATTTAATCCAATTTCCATAGCTTATATGATCACTTTCTGCTCATTTCCAAAATCATGTAATGATTGGAGTATTAGTGTGCACAAAGGAAGGATAATTACTTAATCACCACTAAATTATGAGATAATTCTGTAATATCAATTAAAGAATTTGTATAACTGAATTAAATTGACAGTAAAAACAGAAAAGGACATTAAATTAAGCGATGCTGACAAAACAAATAAACAAAATAACAATTTAAAACAAATGAGTTTTGCTTTTCTTAATATATTTAAACTATTTACTTACTATTTTAACTAGGAGGAAAGTTTCAGTTTAGTGTATAATGCATTCTTTATAAGACCAAACAAAAGAGCTTTAATATTTTAGTTGACAGTTTTCATAATCATCAATCACTTAGGATTTGTTTATTTCAGGCAAATAATTAAAAACCATTTAAAAACAAACTGAGTTTTTATATAATGTAACGAATTAATGAATGTTTCCTGTGACCTTAAATGTACATTCCACAAAAGAAAGGTTACACCATCATCTAGAAGAAAGTTGACTAACTTGTTTAAGTCACATGGTAGGTGTGTTGCAATAACATATCATATATAAGGCAACCTGCTGTGGCTATATAGTGTACTTCCTGCTTGCATTCTGATTCCCTGAGCAAACGATAAGACCTACAAGAGACCTCTCTACTTTCTGAAGCCTCTTCCTGTTGACCCAAATTTCTCCTGTGGGCAAAAGGTAAGAGTTCATCTATAAAAAAAAAAACTCAAAAAACCCCACACACAACTGTGGCGTCATATCTGGGAAGACAAAGTATAAAATGGGGCTCATTCTTCAGAAGCAGTGCAAGCAGTTAAAAAAGGTGCCCAATGTGGTCTTAATGGGCCTGGACTCGGCTGGGAAATCCACTCTGCTCTACAGGCTCTCCCGAGGGGCCATCATGAGCACTTCGCCTACCGTAGGCTTCAACGTGGTCACCCTGGAGCTGAAGAAGACGATGATTCTAACCGTTTGGGATGTAGGTGGCCAGCAGTGTCTGAGGCCTAACTGGAGATACTATCTGGAGGGATGCAAGGCACTGGTGTTCGTGGTGGACGCCAGTGACAGGACTCGCATGGAGGAAGCAAAGATGGCTCTGAATACCATTTTAAGCGACCACAACCTGGAAGCGGTTCCGATGATGGTGTTGGCTAATAAATCAGACCTACCAAACTCAATGACTTTAAATGAGGTGTGTGAACAGCTGGATTTAGCGAGCTGCACTGACAGGATTTGGGAGATCCAGGCATGCAGTGCTTTTAAAGGACTGGGATTGCAGCAGGCTTTCCTGTCTGTAGCCAAAATGATTCAGGAGCAATGAGGGAAGATGGCATCAATGGGTATGACCAATACTCAAGTATAACAGAGTTTTTGGTACAACAAGAATTCTAGCTAAAGACTGAAAGCCAGTGAGAAGGAAAAGAGAACGTGGTATTAACACTGAAAAGAGGGTAGATGACTGAATGAGTGCCAAATCACATACGCTGGTTCTTGATGAACTATAAAAAGGGGAAGTCTAAACAACAAGGAAGTTTCAAAGACATTTTTTAACCGATTGAGAAACGACACCAAAGACATGCATTACAAGAGTATCACATTTATTTCAATTATTTGCTTATGATGTACAGAAATGCATAAATTAATCCACAATACTAAAAGCTAGGTGATTTAACTATAGTATGCTTGACTGTGTCAATACAAATATTGTGTATCATAAAATATAACAAAATTCTCCTCATTGGGTTGTCATGTTTATGTGTTTCTGAGGTAGATGTGAGTTCTTGGGTGTGCCTCATATACAGCTGGTCATTCACTTAGTAATACATTTTGTTCTTTGTTTACCAAAACAAGCATGACTATTTATTAAAAAGTATTACAGTTAATAAATGTTGAGCAACAAATCTGTGCCATTTTACAAAAATATATGTATATATCCATGACTGCTAAAATCTGATTAACTGAACCATTAAATAATCCACCAGCTGTTAGGATTGAGTATTTAGGGCAGAAATCACTACGTGGTGCACTTAGAATTGATAAGGACAATTTTTACCCAACAAAATCACAAACATAAACAATATGAGGAATTATGTATCTCAATCTGCTCACAGTCACTGTTCTGCCTCTTACTGTTTCTTCCTAAACAAACACATCAAGTCTGCATATCTACTTCTTCTTATTCTTCTTCATATATTCATGGGATTTATGTAGATCCTTCCATGACTGGCAGAGCAAGAGTCCAGGCACCACAACCCACACGCCGTTAAAGAAAACCAGGTAGACCCACAGGTAGAGCCAGTTCTTGATATTCAGGTTAGGACTTCCCATCAGCCAATCTGGGCAGAAGGTCATCCAGCCTCCATAAAGCTCACACACACACAGGCTGATCTGAACAAAGTGCCTTGAACGTAGAAAGAGCAGTGGGTGAGGGTGCTCAAGTTTACACAGATAAAACAGGAAGCCTCACAGTTTGCTTCTTAGTTTGTTTTGTTTTTTTGGAAAGAATTCATTCTCCAGTACACATCAGTCTTACCACAAGAGTATGCAATTTAACTGAAATAATTCTCATGGCTGAATCAGGAAGCTGTGCAAGGTTGCAACGAACATGCAACGACATGCTTATGCAGTTAAGCCAGATGTGTTCATACGAGCTCGTCATGAGTGGGAAAGGTGATTCAGTGCGTGTTTAAAAATAAATGTTTGCTGAAAAAAAAAAAAAACCCACAACAACAACAACAAAAAAACAAATGTTATTTCCCCTATGTATGAAAACTTTTGGGACACCCTGTAAATTGCTGAATCTGATTTCAATTAGAGGTCAACTGATAGTAATCAGTCTAGGTAAAATCCACCAAGTTGCACAAGCTGGGCAGTAGCTGATGATAACCGATTAATCAACCGATAGTTTTTAAAATTGATACTGAATGAAAACATAACACTCAAAGTAACTTTATTAAAAAATTACCAGTACTGACTTTCCCATGAAAATGTAGTGTACCTTTAAAAAATGAAATTTTATATATATATATATATATATATATATATATATATATATATATATATATATATATATATATATATATATATATATATATATATAGAGAGAGAGAGAGAGAGAGAGAGAGAGAGAAAACTGAACCAAAAAGCAACACTAAAAATAACATAAAAATAGAGACATCCAAAATGAATTTTAAGAAAAACATCCAAACTATCGGTGTGGACTTTTTGCCCATAACCGACAGTTTCAGCAATCGGTTATCGCTGGCGATTAATAGGCAAAACCAATCAATCAGTCGACCTCTAATTTCAATAATAAATCAGAAATACAATCAAGTGCAAAAGTTTTCATCCCTCAAGTTTCTTTAAATGGAAAAATATAATAAACGTACCAATATTTTACAAATGACCTTATTTAAAAATGTTCAGAAGACAAAATAGGACAGAGGACATGGAAAAAAGGACAGCAATACTGTTAGAGAATATTTATATGATGGTCAGAAAGAGAAATGCATACTTTTTAACTGATACACTGGGTTTAAAAAAAAAAAAAAGTTTTAACGTAACATCTGTAAAACCTAACACACTGAATGTCTTGTTGATGTATATTACATTTGTCTTCTTCCTGAAGCGGATGCTAACTTTTGCACTCAATTGTACATGTGACTTTTTAATCTACATTACCTCAAAACTTAATAATAATAATAATAATAATAAATCTGAACAAATCCTGACTAGTATAGCTTAAGGCCTGATTTTGTGTGTTAGGTTTTTAATAGAGATGCAGAAATTCTGCTGCTATTTATTTTTACCTGTAATGCTTGTCTTTAATAATAGCGTAGACCAAAAGCAGCGCTAAGAACCCGTCCAAGACGACAGTCAGCAGCTCCAATGATACGATGGTTGGGTCTGAATGGAGCCAGCGCTGATCTGCCTTCCCGTATTCTTTCCCTACAAGACATTACATACAGCAAATGCTCCCAGTCCAGCACTCAGGAAATCCCAACCATTCCATATTTTATTCTGTACTAACTCTACACCCACCGTGACCAGGTAATCATGACTCTAAGAAACATGAGTATCACCAGTGGATCATCAGCAGGCAGAGATAAAGCTGTAGACATGTTCTTCTCTATTAGTGTGTGTCTGTAAAACTTTTGAAAGGCATCTGCCATTTCTGGCTTAAAACCGACACACTAAAGAGTAACACACATGACTACAATCAAAGATAACTTAGCGTACATAAAAAATACACAATCACACTCAAACCCAAAGCTCTTTTTCAGTTTTTAACAGCATGTCCTTGTGACAATAATTGGTGCATCTACTTTATTGGGACAGTACTGGGTGTTTTGTGTGGAGAAATATTCCGCACTTAAAGCATGAAGCCAAAATTTTAACCTTGTTAATTATATAAACTGCAGTAGAATTAACCTAATCTGTTTTTTTATTTTTTATTACAAGAGCATGTCCCTGTACATTTAGGAAAGTAGTTACCCTGGCAGAGGAATTTACTTGCTTTCACAGCTGCTAAAAATGATTATTAAATCGTTGTAACCCCGCCACACAGAATGTGTAGGTGTATGTGGGCTCTCACTTTAATGGATGTCATGTTAATTGAACTCCCTACGGCTCGTGTACATGGTGCTGGGGCCAGAAAAGTGGAGAGATAGTGAGCTGCATTTGCTAAAGTAAAATCCTTCACTTCCTCCCGTTAAACGATTAATGGGTAATTTCTATATCTAAAGGTTAAAAAGTTTTATTAATTTATTCGCCATTACTAGGCTCTTTTTTCATTTTCCTTCATTCTTTTCCGCTTCTTACTTTTTTCCCTCTATATACACACACAAACACACACTCTACTTTCATCTGTACTAGTCTAATGTGGGATGGGTGGCTAGCAACTGGGAGATTGGGGTTGTGTATTTTGTTTGTGTATATTTCTACACCTGTGATTATCTACACAACCCAATAAAACATAAGCAACCTTTTTATTTTCACTTTTAATTGAGGCACTGACACTTTCATCCTTCTTCCTTCCCTGATCCTTAGAACCTGGGCCATTTCTCCTAGCATGTCCTAGAGCCTATAAGCAGTTTTCCTATACAGGTGTAGAAAAGAAAAACAACAACAACAACAACAACAAAAAACAGATCTTGTTTAAACAAAAACTTTTTTAGATTCCACTACTAATATAATTACAAGCCATATGCATAGTCATGTGAAAAAATAAGTACACCCCATGAAAATGGTTTTAAATTTATTTAAAATATTTATTATTATTATAAAGCTGGAATAATGTGCTCTGGCCAGAAGAGTTAAAGCTAGAGTTGTTTGGCCACAGTAACAGCAGACATGTTTGGCGCAGACCAAAGACAGCTTTTCAGGAGAAGCACCTCATACCAACTGTGAAGCACGGTGGTGGAAATGTTATGGTTTGGGGTTGCTTCACTGCCTCAAGGACTGGACAACTTGTATTCATTTATTCAACTATGAATTCTGCATCATATCAAAAAGCGCTTGAAGATAATGTGAGGCCATCTGTCCGAAGTTGAACCGAAAGTGGACTTTTCAACATGATAATCATCCTAAGCACACTAATAAATCCATCATGGAATGGCTCAGAAAGAAGAAATGGAGGATTATGGAATGGCCTAGTCAAAGCCCGGATTTGAATCCCATTGAAATGTTGTGGGGGGGACTAGAAACGGACAGTACATGCAAGAAAACCTTCAAACATCTTGCAAGTGAAAGAATATTGCATGGAAGAGTGGTAAAAATTTCCAACAAGCCTGGTGCACAATTCTGCAAAATTACAAGATGTTATTTCTGCTAAAGGGGGAAATACGAGCTTCTGAGGCCACTTACTTACTACTTTTTCCACTTACATATTTACGCTGAATAAATGACTGGAAAAGCTAATAAAAAAGCTAACGATTTCCATAGGATGTACTTATTTTTTCACGTCTGTGTATATGTATTATATATACACAGTAAACACACACGCCCCTTAAATCCATCTGGGCCCACTCGCTTCACTACCACTATTCAGCACTAGATGTCGCTCAAAGCACTTTTCACATTTTAACACGTGGACATTTCTACACTGCTATAACTGCATCCAAATACGTTTATTTAAAACTTAAGACAGCTTGAAAAACGTATAATGTAAACATGAAACTACAAAGCATGCAATATAAGACTTACACAATTCGGCAAATATACCATCTGATGTTGCAACAGTTCCAACCAGTGACATGTAAACAAACGGACCCTCCTGCAAGACCAAACGAGCACAAAGCTGAGAATATATGATGATCTCCTCTATATTTCCAGTTCCAAAATCTGACACGCATCTACTTACCAGAGTAATGTGGACAATGGCATCGTAGAACAACCAGACCAGGACCCACCTATCGGTTGATGAACATTTTTTGCCCCAGATTTGCGCCAAAATGAAACCGACGGCAAACTGGGCGGCGCAGGCCAGAAGAGAGACGACCGTTACTGGGGTGAAAAGTGTGGGATCCTCAGGCATTTTAGAGCAAACAGAACTACTCCAGAAGTATTAGGAGGAATCAACAAATGAACTTTAGCCTCACTTCTTGGCTAGACTTTTAGCTCCTCCCCCTCAGACGGTCGGAGTCCAACATTTGGTGCCAAAAAAGGACATTCAAATTTGCACTAAAAGCGAGATTTGCTTGACAGTAAGGTTTATTACAGGGAATATATATCAGGGTAAAATGTATTAGGGATTACTTGGGCAAATTAGAGACGATTTCAAGTGTTCTGAGTAATCAGGGGTATCAGTAAGACTTCTGGGCCCCCTGCCCTAGAAACCAATCATTCTCCTGGACTATCCCAGTGTATCCGTCCGCATCCTGCAGGATTACAAATTACAAGTTACAACCACAAAAAAAATACGGTTAGGGTGATGAAATTCACACCGCTATGGGTCGGCTGGGCACAGGAATGTTGTGTAGTGTGATTTGCTAATAGGCGTTCCTTGTAATAGGCATGGTTTGTAGTCTTGCATGACCCAGACAGACCCTCCTGATACTTTATTCATTCATTATTCCCTAGAACAGTTTTAGATCGCTTCTTCCCAGAAGGCAGCATGGTGGTGCTGGGGGTAGTGCTGGCACCTCAGCTCCTAGGTTCAGTCCTGAGCTCTCTGCATGGGTTTCCTTTCACCTCCTAAAACATGCCGTTAGGTCAACTGGTTACTCTAAATTGGCCGTAGGCGTGAACGTGTGTGGACGGTGACCTGCGATGGACTGACATCATCCTACGGTGTATTCCTGTCTCACTCCAAATGTTCCTGGGATAGGCTCTGGCTCCACTGTGACCCTGAACATGATAATGCGTTTACTGAAGATGACTGAATGAAGATGACTGGGGCAAGTGATTCTAGTCTTGAGTAGACAGGGCTGCATGTGATGTGAGAAAACTGATCCCTCTACCCTTGACACTGCTCATTCTCTTAGATAAAATAACCCCAGGGAATAAAGATTAAGTCTTCGGTCTTCTCAGGGACCTTGGTATCATCCACACATTCCTGGCAGCATGGCCAGGATCCAAAAGAAACTAGAAAATGAAAGGGGTCATGGCACGGTCCTTAACCTGTCAATAAGGGAGCAAACATCCTACAAGATGTAGAAATATGTAGAACCACACAACAGAGATGCTTACTATTAGATTTCAAGTAGAGCAATTTTAAGAAGCAAAGAGCACATGAAGCAAGTACAGATGCCTCTGCCCAACATTTATCAGCATTTGGTGTCATTTTCACCAGTTCTTCAACACTGATCGGCAATCACCATTTACATACCCTAGTCTTTGGTCAAAAACTTGCAAGAATTGACAGACATCTAATGGAAATATTTTCCTGCACCAATCCCAACACACTGCTCTTCTTGGGCAATATTTTTTAAGAAGCAAATATAGGTCAGGACCTTGGACAGCGACCATGACACCTCATAACGCTGCCATCATTACCCATGACTAACAATGAAGGACTAGCACAAGACAAAACATGAAGGAAAACTCAAGTGTTCATATTAGTATCCTACTGTTGTAGAAGTTCCACATGTATAGTTGTAACCAATTATTACGCCATACAGTTAGAAGCTCAACATGCACACACAAGAAAGAGAAAAGAGAAGTAGAGTGTGGTGCAATTAGAGAAATATCAAACAGGAGGGAGCAATAAAGAACAGATGGCTAACAGCAAGTTTATTTTGGTTAGAATAATCGATACATAAAGCACGTCCTGAGGGAGTGAGGAGTGAAATATGTCACGTTGCCTTGGAGAGTTGTAAAAGTGGTGAAGTGGATAGCAGTGGAATTGTGGGTAGTGGTAGTGCATGGGGGGGGGGGGGGGGGGGGGGGTGCGCGCATGTGAATGAGGGAGAATGAAAGAGAATAATTACAAGTCAGCCAGGAGAATCAGCATAGAATTGAAATAGAATTACTGTATAGTCCAGAGCACAGCAAAGAGCCTCACTGTAAAATGGCTCAAAGAAAGAAAGGAAAAAAAACACTCCAGAGAAAAGGAGACATGACACCTGACAGACCCCATTTTTAAAACACCTCCACTGCTTAGCACTATTAAGATTTGCTCTGCTTTTAGTTCATTTAGTCAAAATGAAAAAAAAAAAAAGGCACAATGAATTTCAACTCGTTCATCTTTAATATGCACAGGAGTTGAAAAAAATACAGATGAGCCACCTTAAAGAGTGTTTCAATGCTAAAATTTATAAAAAGATACAAACAATCGGAGGCCAAAATGCGATCTGCCGCAGTTTTTTTTTTCTTCCGTCTTTTCTTCAGCAAGTAAAAATCTTGCAACTAGCAATAAGCTTGCATCCGTTTGTGATACAAGACAAAAATTTTTTAATTCTTTAAAGTGGCTCGTTTTTTTGTTGTTGTTTTTCTTTTTAAATAAGTGTCTACATAAGTTCATGAATTTCACACCTATGCAGGCCTTTGTTCATCAATAATAAATGGATAATTCCAGAAACAAAACAAAACAAAAAAAAAACAAACACACCAGGGCTGCCATTTGTCCTCAAATCCTCTTCGTCAGTAGTCTGCAGCCAAACCACAACTACATTAGTCCAAATGTAAATGTTTGTTTTTCCATACATCCCTTTACAATTAAATGCCAAGGGACCAAAAACAAAAACAAACAAAAAAAAACAGTCCTGTCCATTCTCGACAGTTAAAAAGCCTATTCCAACAATTATTTGCCCTCACAAAGAATGTGAATCTTAAAACAAAAAGACAAAAAAAATCCCCAATTAACTGTGAATCAGTAACACAATGTTATTGTTCTCAAGTGTCCCGTCAAATGTGTGGCAGCTTTTTCGATTTATACTTTACACAAGATACCCTTTTTTTTTTTTTTTTTTAAGTTTGTACAGTTATGTTTTGTAGCAAATAAATCTAACAGAAACAGCACTGCCATGGCGCTCCATTTTCCATTGCTTGTGTATACATAAAGCGAATGTCGCTTTCCAAGAACGTTTAGCCAAAATTAATAATAACAATAATAATAATATTCATATAGGGACGACAAGTGTGCATATAAGACTGAATCAAAGCTGCAAATGTGGAAGCTCCACCACAGAAAACAAACAAACAAAAAAATCACAGTTCAATCACTTCTGCAAAGTTCGTCTCTGCTGATGATTTAAGCCTACTTTTTTTGTTTTAAATTTCAAACAAGAGAGAAAATATATTCTCTCCATGTGTAGTGGAAGGGAGAAATGATTAAATTGCACATGGACATGACAACCTTTTTTGGCGTTTGTCCTTGTACAAACTTCTGTGGTTATGAAAGTGTAAAATGAAAACGAAGAATTATTCCCAAATCATCAAGTGCATGATACTGAACAATCCAGAAAGTCCACAACCACTTTGAATGGGGACAAGTGGCTTCCCTCAAAATGTCTTGTTGAATTTATGTCTTGCTATGTTTAATGATGACTTCACCTGTTCCTCTTCTCAAATGGCAATGGTTACTATGCCATGATTTAAAAAAAAAAAAAAAAAAAAAAAAAAAAAAAAAAAAAAAAAAAAAAAGAGCCAAAACCCCCCCCATACTTGTGTTGTTGATGTTTAAGTGGGTTAATCTAGAGTATGTACATTTGTTGTTTTGTGTGATTGTGTTATTTTCCCACTTTCCATATACACGTCACAGTTCCATGATGACTTCATAAAAAAAAAAAAAAGAAGAATCAGTGCTAGCATACATGCTATTTGCACACAGTTTAAGAAGAAGGGAAAAAAAAAGATGAACTGCACCACGGTCTAGTCCATAGACACCTCAGAGCAGGGGAGGCATGTTCCACATGGTTTAGCAGAGCAGAGGCTGGATGTCTTAACGTAGGGTGTCTGTCATAGCGCTCGAGAATCAGCATCGACATTTGGCTGTGACGTCCTGGTGAGAAATTTGCTGGAAGGAGAGAAATAATAAAACAAAAAAACCCTGGTTCATCTTTTTCCCCTCTCCCATCTTCCAAATAGGTTATATATATGATATGATGGCTGGTAGAAGAACGTTAGAAATTTCTAGAAATGTTGATGCACATATATGACTCAAGTCTGTGTGTTTGTGCGAGTGAGCAAAACAGCAGAAATTTCTTTTCTTTTTTTTTCTTTTGGCAATTGCAGTATGACTATAGAGGTTGTCTCCTCCATCTTATTATGAAATGTGTAGAATTCGCTCCGACTTCGGGTGACGCTCGAGAGAGATATTCGTATCCTTCAGTGCAAGTTACACCTGTAGTTTTTATGCATCTTGATTGGTTTTGACAGGTTAGTGAGTTGCAGGTTGATAGGTGATGGTTGGATCGTGGTCAGGGGTGGCGGGGAAGGACAGCAGCAGGAGATCCCGCCCGATTCAAGTTCTAACTTGGCTCTGTTAGAACTTAAACTCCTTGGTTTGGAGGTTGGATGCTGGGTCGAAGTTGAACGTGCCTCCTTGTGTGGCTTCAGGGATCAGACTTGGATCCTCATCGATCTAATCAAATAAAGCGAAAGAGAAATATATATATATAATTTTTTATCCTGGGTTATGAGAATGGAAGGCTGGTCAAATATCTGGCTTGTACAGTATCATCAAAGAAAATAAAGATTATTTTAGAGAAATGCCAGACCACGATACTCACGTCATCCCCTGAAAAGTACTGATCGATGATTTCAAACGCTAGTTTGTAGATGTCCTCGTTTTCATGCTGTTGCAGGTTTTCGATCTTTTCCAATCCTGATGAACAAACAGAACGTTTAGACCTTGCTGTTAAAGAGTTCCACACACAGCAGCAGAGAGTAGGGATGCTTTCATGACGGTTCAGGAACGTTTTAAAGGAGTTCCTGGATCCACACATGAAGGCTGAGAATCAGGATGCTAACACAGATTTGTAAATCCATGGAAGAATTGTGTTGGACAAATCAGTGATGTTTAGTAAGAAACAACACCCTACTAATTTCCGAATGAAATTTTTATTTATTTTTTCAAAGGCTGACAATAAAAAAATAAATAAATAAAAAGGTTTCTGGAGCTATGACCTAGGAACTAAAATGGGCTCTGGTGCCATTGTTGGAAACAGTTCCTGTGATGAAAAAAAAAACTCCTTTGCCGAAGACATTAAACCACTTGCACCTCAAGAGGATGACCACAGTCTAGTCCAGTGGCCACCAACCCTGTTCCTGGAGATCTACCTTCCTGAAGACTTTACCTCCAAGCATAATCGTGCCCACATCCTGACCATCTAATCACTGCCTTAAAAGGCACCAGAAATCAACTAAAACAGGTGTGTTAGATTTTGCTTGGAGATAAAAACCTGCAGGAAGGTAGATCTCAAGGAAGGGGGTTGGTGACCACCCTCTAGTCTGTGTTCTGTTTACCTCCGCACTCCTCAATGATCTCAGCAATGGTGCTAGCCTCCTCGCCGGCCATGATCAGGATGTTCTTCAGGCCGTCTAGGACCACCTGTACCACCTGCGAGTCCTTCACCGAGAGCAGATTACAGAAAGGTGGGATCACATTTTGCTGCACCAAGTACTCCACCTGTCAATCACAGCACACAGAAAGAGGAACTGATACGGTGTTCATTCTTATTCACTGTGCTTTATAAATCATGTGTGCGCATTGAGTTTACACAAACCTGATCTTTCCTTCCACTTATTGTTAAGTTGCTGATGGCCCATGCAGCCTCTTTCTGCGTGCCAAAATCACCCTGGAAACAAGAGCGAATACAAGCAGGGATATGAGGAAAACCTGGCAGCCCGCTTTATATTCACTTACGATTCACTGGTGTTATGGAATACAAAATGCACTCCCCTTTGTAGCATCTGACACTGGACCATTACAAAGGAGCCATGGTTGCAGAATTAGTGAAGGATAATTATGTGCATCTTACCTTGGCCAGCTGGTGTATGATCATGGGGATGAGCCCTGCATCTATCACAGCCTGCACCTGCTGCTGGTTCCCTGCAGTGATGTTGGACAGGAACCACACAGCCTCCTGTAGGAGAACACCACCGTAAAAAGAGACGCAATCCGATATTTGCATCCTTACAGGAGATCATTAATCCCCTGAGGCCAAAAGTACGACCTAGCATACATGCAGCGTGCATTTCAAGTACAAGTCATTTTCCTAAATCATATTCCATGTTCATTAAAGCATTTGAATAATCTTCATAAAAATAAAAACATTCCAGGTACAGGTTAAATACTGGTCTTTTGTTTCTAGAGAGTGACATGCAGCCCTCTTACTCCAATAATAAAGTTGCGGGGGGGGGGGGGCTGTCAGGCTTCAGACATGATGATTCAAACACTAGAGGGGGTATCTCCTACTGGACATCATTTTGCAAGTATACGTACATGCGCCATGTTGGCTCCTGATCATGCTGTGTGTGTGTGTATGTGTGTACGCACCTTGTTGATTTTCTCTTTGGGGTGTGTGAGCAGATTGGGGAAGTGGGAGAGAACGTCACAGTTGAGCACCACCTGAGTCTGCTCGTCCGTCCCTGTCACAATGTTACCCACTGCCCTCAGTGCTGCTGTCTGAGTGAGAGAAGGGAAAGAACATCATCAGCATGCAGATCAATAAGACATGGTGCCTAGTGCCAAAAGAAACCACTCTCCCTCAAACCCTTACTTATGTGTGTTATACAGCAGTTTTATTAATAGTTTTCAGACATGTGACTGGCGCAGACACCTGGAAGGCGAAACATCGTTCCAAAATGGCAGCCAACACTGGACACTCCATGGAACTGCAGCACAGGCCTGTGAACTTTCAATCTGTTTCAAGCCACGAATATTTTCATCAACTCTCAAAATAAGAAAAACAAAAAGGTATTCGAACAAACTGCAAGTTTTGGGCACTTTCAATCACCAAAAACAGCCAAGTCCCTGCCCGAGTTCCACTTTGGCGATGTTTATTTACATCATGTGAAGAATCCATCCCCTTACACTGCTGCCAGGATGAAAGCGTACAAAAGTATAGACCGTTATCTGTATTTTCAATCTGGATGGGTCAATAATGCTGCTGGTTGGGACATGAAGCACAAGAAATTCTTCATTGTCAGAGCAAAGATGAATGCTAATTAGCTAATGTTAGTTTCAGGTTCACCGTAGTCCGCGTTCTAGGGCAGTAATATTTTGGTTAACACAATATCTAATGACATAAATCCGATCAAAACTTTTTCCAATGTCAGGTAAACCATTCCTATTGTTTAAACGGATAGTACATCTGACTAAACAACAACTATACGGCATTTTGGCTAACGAATCTAGTAAAAATAACTGGCGGGCAGCTGAGGAAAGCCTTGTTTTGCCCTCCGGGTGGGCGTTCCCGTAAGAATGTGACGTCACGTGAACACTATGAATAGTATGTTTGGACTAAGCATTCCTTTACCAATGGGTATTTCCTTTTAGGAGCCTAAAATATTTTTAAATGCTCTAATGAGTTCATGATTTCTGTGCTAATATCTGGATTTCCACTACAAGTTTACTGTAGAACTGTTTATGCAAAATAAAGATTATAACTATTAACCCTCTCTGCTTCAGGGGCGCTGTACCATGGCCGACCCTGCGCTCTGATCCCAGCTTCCTGACATGCTGGGATATGCGAAGAAAAGAATTTCACTCTGCATATGTATGTGATCAATAAAGACGATCATTTGACAAGAAAATAGAAAAACGACCACAACTTGCATCAGGCAGAAGTACTGACTATACTAGGGGCACTCAACTCTTTTCTGGACAGTGACCACATTTTTTAGGGCTCAAAATCCTTGCGACCCTGAGGTTGAGAATCTATGCTTTAAGCCAAATACTTCCTTCAATGTCCCTCCCTAAGAAACACCCCCAAAGCACACGCATACACGCACTGCTCAGGCTAGAACCCCTAAATGCTACAACAAGGGGCAATGCTTTCTGAAATAACAGGCAACTTGATCGGATGTTGGTAATCCACATCATTTGTTTTAATTTCTTTGAATCCGTTTGCAGAGCCTTGGGTACCACAGAAATCTGAGAAATTCCCAAGCGCTGATTTTATTGAATCACTGTATCATTGTAATATTGCTCTCAATTAAAAATCTGTAGCCACCATTTAAATTAGAAAGAAGCCAAAACAGAACAGTTGAATAAAGCAGCAACTCCTATGTAAGGCCTATGTGTACTAGCTTGAGGATCTGTTTCTCCATCACACACTTCAATGCACTTCTGTAAGTTGCTCTTGGATATGATTGCCTGCTAATTGATCCTAATGGAAATGTGATTACAGCCATTTCTTCAGTCCATATTACTGCCTGGAGACTAGATTGTGCTAAAAATGGCATTTTTTTCCTGTTTATTTACCTGAACTTTGACCTCTTGGTGGCTGAGCAGGGGGACAAGGAAGGGGACGACACCTGAGTCTATGACCATTTGTATCTGTTCATTCCCTCCGTCTGTTAGGTACGATAAAGCCCACACTGTATCTACAAGAATCTAGAGGGGGAAAAAGAGAGAGAGAGAGAGAGAGAGAATTTAATGGAAAACTCAGCATTCACTTAATATAGTGCATACCTGTATGTCGGTTTATAGAATACCTGAATTTCTGTAACAGAATGAAGAGTCCAGTGCACTTACATTGATGTCTGTGTGGTATATGAGTACACATAGGGCAGGAAGGATCTGTACAAGAGAAAGAGAGACTCTGTAAGCAGTGCTTATTCAACCTGAGTCATCCGACTAGACCTTATAGCTTAGGACATGTTACGATTTCTAAACAGGAAGCGGTTTGATCATGTTTGCCTCATCTCTAAGATGATAACATCGTGTGATAACACCAATAGAGCATGATCCACATTATAATAAATATTAAAAAGGCCAACACATCAGTATCTGAATTATGTGAAAATCAGTCACCTTTACACCTAATTTGTTTATTATAGTTCAGGCAGTGAGAGGAGGATGAAGCAGAAGCTCTACAGGAAAGAGTTATCTTGAAGCTGCAGGCAGGATTTCAGTGGTGTAAACACACAAGCCTTAGGGAGTTTTTCCCCCCCTTACAGAGTGTGTATTTTTTATTTATATATATTATTATATATGTATCTCAAATACACAGACTCACTCACTCTTTCACTCACACAGCTCACCTCCTGTACTGTTTCCATGGGTGGGGGCGGGTCTTTGTTTCGGCACAGGTTGACGATGACCCAAGTGACGTTCCTCAAGAAAGTGATGGGGATAGAGGGATTGATGAACGACAGGAGAGGTTTGACCACGCCCAGTGAAATGACATAGTCTCGACACTGTGGCCCATCACCTGCATGGGTCACACACATGCACAAATTAGCACTGTTCATTCAGTTCAGTTACCAAGTCTAGTTTTATGTAAACTTGATTCATTTATCAAAAATTTGGCCAAAAATATTCACTTAATTTGGACTAGACTTAAGCCATGCCCAA
The DNA here is from genome assembly GCF_001660625.3 of Ictalurus punctatus. Classification (NCBI taxonomy): domain Eukaryota; kingdom Metazoa; phylum Chordata; class Actinopteri; order Siluriformes; family Ictaluridae; genus Ictalurus; species Ictalurus punctatus. The sequence continues at coordinate 12,673,214 of NC_030441.2, read as the reverse complement.
AAAACTCATCCTAGTGTGTTCAAATGGAGCTATATTCACAATGTTTATGAAGGTTATTAATAACACCTTTAGTTTGTTATTAATCATTTTTAAAATAAATTCTGATTTTGTGCGTGACACATTACTGAGGTCTGTGCTGTTGTCCCTGTGCCTTTACATTGTTCATGAGAACAAATGAATAGCTAGCTGAGATGATAAGTTTAAATACTCCTTGAAGAATCTGCAAAATGTTAATTTTTTTTTTTTAAAACAATGAGGGTTCATAAAAATGGCATTTTGTGTTTTATTTAGTACTGCCCTGAATAAGCTATTTCACATAATCGATGTTTACACATAGTCCACACAATAATAACTGAATTTACACAAATGAAAAGTTTGAAGTTTATACACAGTGCCCTCCACTAATATTGGCACCTTTGGTAAATATGAACAAAGGCGGCTGTGAAAAATTGTCTTTATTGTTTAAGCTTTTAATCTCCTCCGATAATGCCTGATGAGCTTGGGGAATACATGACAAGGGAACGGAGACCATTCCTCCATACAGAATCCCTCCAGATCCTTCAAATTTCGAGGTCCACACTGGTGGACTCTCCTCTTCAGTTCACCCCACAGGTTTTCTGTGGGTTTCAAGTCAGGGGACTGGGATGGACATGGCAGGACCTTGATTTTGTGGTCAGTAAACCACTTTTGTGTTGATTTTGATATACGTTTTGGATCACTGTCCTGCTGGAAGATCCAACCACGGCCCATTTTAAACTTTCTAGCAGAGGCAGTCAGGTTTTCATTTAATATCTGTTGATATTTGATAGAGTCCATGATGCCATATATCCTAACAAAATGTCCAGGTCCTCTGGCAGAAAAACAGTCCCAAAACAAGAGCCTCCACCATATTTAACCATGGGCATGAGGTACTTTTCCATATGGCTACCTCTTTATGTACACCAAAACCACCTCTGGTGTTTTTATGGCAAAAAAGCTCTATTTTGGTTTCATCTGACAATAGAACCCGATCCCATTTGAAGTTCCAGTAGTGTCTGGCAAATTGAAGACGCTCGAGTTTGGTGTACTGAAATTTTTTTTTAAATATCAACGGGAATATACTTCAAATATATTTCTCTCATATGGTTGCCAATAATTGTTGCACACATATTTAACAAAGATTTTTTTTTTATTTTATAAATCAGTGTTGTGTTGCAATTGTCTGATATCCTTGAGAGCAGAGTATTTTTGTGATTTTTTTTTTTTAACAAAACAATCAAAAGATTAAACAGACAATTTTCACAGCCCTCTTTGCTCATATTTACTAAGGGTGCCAAAATTAGTGGAGGGCACTGTACACTTGATTCTTAATAGTGTGTGTTATCTGGATGATCAATGACTTTTGTGATAGCCGTTCATGAGTCCCTTGTTTGACCTGAGCAGTTAAACTGCCCACTGTTCTTCAGAAAAATCCTCCAGGTCCTGCACATTTGCTTTTTAAAAAAAAAAATTTATTTATTTTTTAAATTTGCTTATTATTAACCCTCTCCAACAGCGGCTATATGACATTGATTTCCATCTTATTCACACTGAGGACAACTGAGGGACTCGGACACAAATATTACAAAAGGTGCAAACATTCACTGATGCTCAAGAAGGCAACTTGATACATTAAAAGCCAGGGGGATGCAGACTTTTGAACAGGATGATCGCTATATTATATATATATATATATATATATATATATATATATATATATATATATATATATATATATATATATATATATATATATATATATATATATATATATATAGAGTTAATTATTAACATTTTGAAGATTCTGCAAAGCGCATGTAAACTTGAGACCTCAACTGTATGTGCAAGCTAGCTGTATCTTTACTGTCAGTCACCAAATAGTTTCAGAGATCAGAGTCCATCACTGACAAAAAGTATTTCAGTCCAAGTATTTCAGAGATAATAACTTGCCAATGATGTTGCCCAGCGCCCACACGGCCTGCTCACACACATTCTGATGAGGGGAATGGAGCAGTCTCAAAAACAAGGGAACAGCATCTACAGACACATGAAAGCAAAGGCATGAGAGGTCAGCTGAATATAAAATTCACATAGCTGAGAGAAATGCTCAGGGCCTGGAAGGCAGCCATCTTACTGGATTTGACCACAGCCTGCGTCTGTGCCGAGGTCCCCGACGCGATGTTAGTCAAAGCCCAGGCAGCCTCAAACTGCAACGAGGGACTGGAGAGAGATATGAGAAAGAGGGAAAGGTAGACAGTTTGAGAAATGACATAATGAAAGGGATCGAAGGGTCAGTAGCAGCTCCAGACTCCCTACACACCAAAAAACAAATATGAGATTCTCCAAGACCGGGTGTGTACCACTATCACTCAAAACTAGAACACAGCAGAAAACCTGTTCTCTATCACGCTTTGCATTTGCGTTGTATTCAACTTCTGCTATTAGACATAATGGGTCTTTGTCAAATGCCTAATAATGCACCATGTTCACCTCAAGCCACTAAGAAGGAAGTAGCTACACTAAATGGCCAAAAGTTTGTGGACACCTGACCATCACTCGCGCATTTGATTTTTGAGCATCCCATTCACTTTACTGTTAACCTCCACTCATCTTGAAAGGCTTTCCACTAGATTTTGGAGCGTGGCACGATGGACAGGTGTCCACATACTTTTGGCTACACAGTGGAGCCGTTCGTCTGGTAAATAATGGACTGGTTAATCAGACTAGAATAAGCGTAACGCTGTTCAAGATAACTGTTTGATGGTTTAATGAAGAAACAAAATAACAGAGAACACACATATACTCTATCAATACATCGACCAATGGGACAGGGTTTGGAGCGGGGCATCATGCGTTCACATCGATGTTGAGCAAGATGGAGAAGAAATCGGTAGTGTGGACTGAACTAACAAAATATTTCACTGTGCTGTCTTGGCTGATGCACAGAAACTGAATCCATCTAAAAATGGCATTGACAAACAAAATCAGGTCTAAACACAAGTCCTTCACATTGTGTGTATGATGCTGTAGGGCAGAAGTAGTAGGGATACATTGATCACAGTAAAAAGAGAGAGTGTGTGAGAGAGAGAGATATGGAGGAGGGAAAAGCCTGAAGAGCACAGCAGAATGAGGAGCTCTCCATAATCTTGGTCATGTTCCAAATGCTCTCTCCCTTACACTTTCCATCCATCCACCTCACTAATACATTGGAGTGGCGTAGTTGGGAAACCTACTTGTCGTCCCTCTCCAGGCATTTGACGAGGATGGGTAGGATCCCAGATTTTATCAAGTCATCGATGGGAGGGTTTCTGTCACTGGAGAGTAGTTTTCTGCTCATAGAAAGATCACATTATTCAGAACATGATACAGGCACTAACTAAACAGCTCAACTGGTGACATTTATTATTTTATCATCCCATTAACAATGTACCCTAAACAAACGCATTTCTAACCTGGCTGCTTGTACAGCACTGAGCTGTACTACTGCGTTGTCACTGGTGGCATTCTGAAAGAAAGAGAGACCCCGAATGAGGCGGAAAGAGCGCGTAAGACTGAGCAACAGGGGCAGAAGTAGTTCCACCACACATCAACTGGCTCAACCAGTCAAATCCCTTGCACACCACCATAAATCCCACTATCCCAGTGAAGCACTTACCTGTAAGATGGCGTCTAGTGTTACATTTTGCTAAAATACAGAAAAGGAGAAAAACAGAAAAGCGAGAATTAAGAAAAACTAAGCACATCGCATGGTTCTGTATGACAGTCATTGAAGTGAGCTTGCAGACAGACAACAGACAGGAAGAGGAAACGGGTGAAAAGAGGATGAAATTACAGAGAAAGAAAAAGAAAGGAAAGGATGGAGAGTGGAGGAAAGTCAGGAGGAAATCCTCACCCCTTTGAAGTCGGCGTCTACGTCGGAGTCCTCGAGACTTTCATCCTGTGGAACGTTGCGTTTCTTCAGTAGGTGCTCATCTCTCTTGTTCTGTAGAGGGGGAAGGTATAATGCAGGTGATGATATATGGGATGCTTACAATGCTGCCCAAATATGTGCACTTTCACATGGTCACTCGTTCACTCAAACCTCACTCGCTTAAACGTCTTCCAACACACTGCGACCAATGATCCTGAACAGGTCTTCAAATCATAGCTTTCTTAATTAAAAATAAAGGCAAACTCGGCAAAATTTTAATTATTTTCTAACAAGTAGCCAAGTTAATGCACTCTTCTATGGCAGCTGAGACGGCTCGCAAGTGTAACTGATTTTATTGCCCCATAAATATTCTGGTTACTTTGATTAATCATACTCCCTGAATGCGTCATTGAGTCTACTGTGTGGTATGTGATCTTACTGCTGTTGGGAATTTGTGCTTGGAGGAATGCACTAGTTTTTCCTCTGTACTACACACGCAAAGCATCCACATTCCCCTTCTTTTGTCCAAACAGCCTTTTATAGACAGAAACCACTGCTTCACAGATCTGCTGTTAGCCTCAACACAGGCTGGTTTCTGTGCAAAATCCTGCTTCCTGTCGAAACATGCTCCAGCAACGATTAGTTTAACATCTGAAACAGCTGTTGGATTGGAACGGGTCTGTGGTCCACAGAATCAGGACACTGCGGCACTCACAGTGGGTGAGTTCAATGAAGCGGACCTCTTTTTTTTTTTTTTTTACTTGTCCGAGACAGAAAGCGCCTACCCAGGGCCTACAAAGAAATTCCCCACCCCCACCTTGGACAATCAGGCCATACCCCCCTGTTTTTGCTGCAAACAGATAAGCAGGTCCTCAAACATGTGAAGTCTACAGTCAAAACTGAAGGCTTCTTCAGAGGGAGCTGAATTGGTGCTTCAGGACTGGAAATTGTTCAAAGAGGCTGCTACCCAGGGTTCTAACATTAACTTTTGTCGAGGATGCTTCACAGCTTACTGGCTTCATTGCCAAATGTGTTGACAAGGTCGTGATTGAAAAGAAAAGGACTTAACCCAACCAGAATCCCTGCAGGAAAAGCGAAGTCTGGATCCTCACTCAAGCGCCTCAAAACTGGCAAGGGAAATGAGCCTGGAGCAGTAACAGACTATCTAAAACAAGGTCTGCAAAGAACATCTACAGACTGCAGATTAGAGACTATGGCTGATCTATGGCACATGGCCAAATGAGCTCAAAACATTCTAGGTAGGCTTTGACGCCAACAGCCATAAGATCCTCTGAAGACCAGGTGTTTCAGCTGTCCATATATAAGGTGAGCAGATGCCTGAAGATGGCAAACGCATGGAAGGCTGGAGCATGTGCAGAACAGCTGGGATGTCTGATGATCATACCTGTTCCAAAGAAATCTGCCATTTGAATGACTACCACCCAAATTATATGAAGTGGAGAGATTAGTCATGGCACATCAAAGCCAGTATACCTGGGCATCATTCACTTTAGTTTGCCTAACAGACAACCTACTTGACAGAAGACAACCTCAGACTTGTGCACCTTGACAAAAGTAATGTTTATGCAAGAATGTTTAATATCATTATCTGCAAGAAGCTTGCCACCAAACTGTGAGCCCTTGCCATGCACTGGGTCTCAGTGGTAGACCCGAGTCTATCAAGATGTTTGACCACAGCTCCAGCACACTCATCCCAGACACTTGTGCCACACAGGCCAGTGTACTCAGTTCAATCCTATACGCCCTGTTCACCAGACATAACAAATCCAGTCAACTTCACAAAACATGTAGATGACACTACTGTGGTAGGCTTGATCCAGAGCAGTGATGAGACCACCTAGCATTTGGAAGTAGAACGTCTGGTGGACTAGTGCACTGAGAATAAACTGCACCACCAGCTCAGCAAGATTTCGGAGCTGATCGGTGACTTTAGGAAGCTGAGTGCAAACCACAGAGTTCTGCAGAGCATCAACATCATCTTGCTTGAGGTCCACGTAACTCAAGACTTCTCATGGACTCTCCTCATCTTCACCAGTGAGTATTTCACCAGGAGGGTAAGGAAGATCAAACCTACAGACCACATCCTCACCAATTTCTTTACATGTAGAGAACATATTAACCAACAACACAGACTTGTACAGAAACTCCACTTTGTCTAACCACAAAGCTCTGCATCGGGCAGCCCACCGCATCATCTGGTTAGCTTTGCCAGCCATAAAGAACACAGGGGGTTTTTTTTTGTTTGTTTTTTTTGTTTTTTTAAATGTCAAACTGCTGGTTTCCCCACACATACACACTTCCCCTGAGAACCAGAACTGTTGCAATATTGTTATCCCCTCAGTCTAGACTGTGCAATATATTTGGCATTCATGCAATCTGTACTGTATGTGATGATCATGCCTGACTAACCCAGACTGTTTTCACCATATGATATGAAACACTATTACTTCCACCTCCTTTTGCAGATGCAGTGTGTATGTGTATTTTAAAAATACATGTAGTACAGAGTGTATGGTTGTGCACTGTCATCATGGTCTTGTATTGCACTACAGTAGTGTATCCGCACTGTATCATGTACCGTTTGTTTTTACGATGCATGCTGCATCAAAGAGAGCAGTAAGGAAGCTTTTTTGTTGTTGTGCTGTACTGATATAATGACAAAGTGAAGAGCGGAGAGGCCCACATACCCCCATGAGGCTTTGCAAGGGTCCTCTTTCTGGCTTTGGGCCAAGAACAAGTGCCCAAGTATTGGGATGAGGAAAGCCCTGACCCAAATACTGCCAGCCTAAGTGTTCACTCCAATAGCAACAGTGCTTAAGGTATAGAGAGGCGACGCTGGGAAGGGAATAAATCAAGGAGAAATAAACATCCACAGTGGTAGAACAACTCAGCAGAGCAGGAGAACTCCAGAAGGGGTCAGAAACAGCATGCACATGCCAATATAATAAATATATAAATAATCAGAATAAGAAGCCAGGTTTATTCCTGGTTCAAGTTTAAAAAAAAAAGAAAAAAGAAAAAGGGGGGATATATATATATATATATATATATATATATATATATATATATATATATATATATATATATATATATATATATATATATATATATATATATATAAATAAAACAATTTTTTTTTTAAACCAGACTGAAACTGTATATCTAAATCTCACAAAGGAGGATGCGTCACTGATACAGAAGTTTTGAAATTTAATTGCTGCTCAAGAAAAAGAGTCAAAATAAAGTCCAGTAGAAGAACACCACAGTAAACAAAAAGAAGAACTGCGAAGCTGAATAAAAACCCTCATGTTTTTGTCTTGAAAGAAATGCCTCCATTTCAAAACACACAAAATTAATATGTAAATTTTACTGCAGTTATATTAAAGGAGCGGTCTGTGAGACAAAGTGCAATTGCGGTTGAAGCGAGTCACTAATAAGCCGTGCTCAGTCTGGTGAAACTACAGATCCTGAGGATGAAGGCATTTCATGGTTCATCGTGTTTCAAATGCACGACCTATATTTTGTTTCGAGTCTAGTTTCACTCCTTGCCAACACTGTGCATCTTTTTTGCAACAACTGACTGAGTTCAGTCTTTTGTCCTCTGTGACATGATCTCCCTTGTTAGTCATATTTGAAATGCTAAATTAACCCACGCAGCTGGTAGATTAACTTGTATTCCTTGTCAGTTGCATAGCAGGGAAAAGTGTAAGCTGTGCAGCTCTGCTCCTACTGCGGTGGGTCAAATCAGGGACGGAAACATGTAAACAAATAGCCTTAAAACAAAGATATCAGTGACATCCAATTAATTCTAATATTCCTCGAGAGGCTTTCGATGGCGCCATGATAATAATATAAATATGGAAGACCAGCACTTCTGTTCCCCAGTTACATGGCTGATTCTAGATCACAATTTGTAGCATTGGCTTGGTGTAAACCTGCTTATCTGGATTTATCTGGACTTTTAGGAAGGAAATCCAAGCAAATCATACTTAGATCTGAACACCAGCAAGAGCTGTTGTATTTTGTCTAGCAACCAACATAGTTACAACAGCACAGCTAACAATACTTTATAAAAGACTTTTGAGATTTTCAGGTTGGCAGAATATATTATAGTAATGATATAAAATCATTAAAACAATAACAAAGTGACTCTCCATAGGGAACCACAGTGAGCTCGATGTCAGCCTTTACACACCCTTTAAATCAAAACTCACTTTGGCCTCACTCTTTCCTGGACGTGTTTCCTTTCCATGGCACTTTTCATTCTATCTTCTGTTTCGGAGTAGACGTCATTGCAAATCAGCGAGCTTGAATCTTGAGGTTGAACATCAGCCAACTTTACTGTAGCCTCCATAAAATATTAATGACTATTGAAATACTAGGCTTATCTCTTACTTAATAAAACCCACGTATACTTGTAAGGGCTATCCATGTATGTGAAAGCTTCCCAAATGGAACAGTCCTGACTACGACAGTCAAGGTGTGTATTTCTGTAATATCGATCAGACTATAACAAACTTTAGACCCGAGATAACTTTTTCAAAATTGCTTACAGCCCCTTTAACATTAGAGAAGAACTAATTTCACAAACCTATGCTTAATCCCTACTGAAAACCATTCTAATAAACACAAACTCAAGACTACTACACACAGTCTGTTGTCTCAAACGTAAGCGTATCAGATACCTGAGGAGAATCGTGCCATGCTCAGATTAAAGGTTCCTCTCTCTGTGATCTCTCCTCTATTCCACCTACCCACACATCCACCCCCACACGCCTCCACCCAACTGTAGCTGCACTGCAAGGAACCTTCAGACATGCGGGTTTAGTTACGCTAACCGATTAAGCGCACTGTGCTGATGAGAGGAAACAAGTTTGTCAAGAGATGTGATGGTCTGTGAATTCCGGGTTTGTTATGGCATGAGATTGGAAAGATTTAATAATACAAAAAAAAAATTTAAAAGGAGGGAGTATGCATATACTTAGGAATTGCATATAGTATGACTTTCGGGAATCATTGTATTTTTTTTTTATAGTTAATTAAAAATATATTCCAGCTGGGGCGTACACCAGTGTAAAGGTAAACTGGATTTGAACAGTGATAAGCCTCGAGGTTCCCGACCCGAGTCGGTGCAATAACATCCGAGGTCATTTTCATTCTCAGAAATGGTTACTGAGTCACTGCTATTACATCAACAGGGGGAGGCCACACCATGCTCTATTTTTACCCAGAGTCGTGGGCCAACAAGCAGCAAACAGACTCGGATCAGCTTGACATTTATGAGAAGTAGAAATAACCGTAGCTATGCTTTTCTGCTGTGTACGTTTGGTCTCGATAGTAACACTAATCATTTCCAAAACCTGTTGCATGACTTACTTACCTTTCTCAGTTCGACTGTTACTTCATTACGATGTCTTCGCATAGTCTGAAAGAGAAGAAAGAGCAACGTGTCAATGCCAAGGCGTATACAAACTGGAAATTTTACCTACGTAGCATTCCACAACACAAACTTATGAAACATTTAAATTATCTGATATGAGGAGAAGAACGGGGAGAGGAAGAGGGACGCTCGCCTGTTTGGGCATTCTTCATTTTTCAGGGTGATGCCTGTAATAAAATATTGACATGTCTGCTCGGTCATAAAACTCTTCTGAACAGTCTATGAATCAACAAGAGACACGTCTCTAGCAGGTTTCCCTTCCTACCAACCTGTATGTTCTATTTATTTGATCCCATTACTGAATCATTTATTTACAGAAAAACTACAGTGATATTCCGGCATATGCAAATAAATGTTTAGCAGCTACAGCTTTCATGATAAAAGCCAATTTAACCATGTCATTTTATGCATTTCCGCATTTTCCAAATGAAAGAACTAAAAACAACATGGAGTAGTGGTCACTAAACTTTTGTAAAGTCCAATGTTAAAATGATCAGAGTTCATCAATATTAAGGGCTGTTCAGAGTTACAGGAGGAAAAGATCACTGTTGTGTCATACAACTGTATCAAAACGTAGTAGATGAAGTGTACCGAGAATAGCCTGGCTATTCTGGGTGAGAGAATTACAGAGCAGTGCTTTCATAATACGTATGAAAATCATTAATGCAGGCCCAATCCAGGACGAGGGCGGCTTATAACAAACGAGGTGTAAAGCTGCATCCACAATGAGATGAAAACAAGTTCCAGTCTGGCCACTCCACAGAACAAAGAAGCAACCGGCCGGCGTAGTCATGACAACCGGAGAAGCCCCACAGTCGCTCAAGTCTGGAGAAGCAGAGGAGCTACTTTTAACCCAATCACATGTTGAGATTCACACAGAAACCTCTCTCACACACACGACTGAATTGCCCAGTTTACTCAGTACTCATGCTCGCAAATAAGTCGCTGATTTCGCTCCAGGTTCATGTCTCGATGGGTAGCGAGCGTTACTCCTGACGCTTGGCCATCTTTTAAACATTTCCGATAAGAACTGCTAGGAAGCAAACCGTATACTGCCTACCGTACCGGTTTTACACACAAACACGTTATATTACATATTAGCATTTAATTTTTGTTAAAAGATGTTGATGGGAACTTGAGTTGAGTTTGGGGGACATCGGACATCCCGAGCAACAGGACTATTCTGAGGAACGTGTGCGCTTATCATTTGAACGTCAGTCTGCATCCCGTCTCAGCCTCCGACTCTCCAGCCATCAGTAGCGATATTAGATCGCATCGTCATGAAACTTGCACCCCTACTGTAAATCCAAGTATTAGCTTTTGATTAATCAACATACAGTAACATCCTTTTGTTAAATCTGCAACCCCAATTCTGAAAAAGCTGGGACAGTATGGAAAATGCAAAACAAAAACAGTCATTTGAAAATTCGACTCACCCTGTACTATATTGAAAACACATTATTTGATGTTTTGTGAAATTAATTTATTTTTGAAAATATACACTCATTTCAAAATACTCCAAAAAAGTTGGGACAGTTGACTGTTTAGCACTGTGTAACATCACCTTTTCTTTTAATAACACTTAAGCGTTTGGAGGCTGAAGACAGCCGATGGTTAAGTTTAGCAAGCGGAATTTCCCCCATTCATCCATTATGCATTTCTGTGCAACTGTACAGGTCTTCGTTGACTTATTTTGCACTTGACAATGCACCACACATTCTCACTGGGAGACAGGTCAGGACTGCAGGCAGGCCATGCTAGCACCCGCACTCTCTGCTTACACAACCATGCACTTGTAATCCGGGCAGAATGTAGTTTGGCGTTGTCCTGCTCTGGATGGCAGCATATGTTGTTCCAAAATGTGTACATATCTTTCTGCATTAATGCTGCCCTCACAGATGTGCAAGTTACCCATGCCATGGGCACTGACACACCCCCATACCATGAAAGACGCTGGCTTTTGGACCTGACGCTGATAACAGCTTGGATAGTAAAGCCTGATAAAGCTGATAACTTTGCATAGTAAAGCCTTAACTCGCATCTGTGGATGCAGCGGCGAATGGTGTTGAAAAAAGCTTTACTAAAGTATTCCCGAGCCCACGTCAGGATCTCCATTACAGACTCATGACTGTTTTTAAGACAGTGACGTCTGAGGAATCCGAGATCACGCGCATTCAGAAGTGGTTTTGAGCCTTGCCCTTTACGCACCGGGATTTGACCGGATTCCTCTAATCTTTTAATTATATTGTGCACTGTAGAAGGTGAGATGCCCAAAATCCTGCCGACTTGTCTTTGGGGAAAGTTGTTCTCAAAGTGTTGGATGATTCGCTGACACATCTGTTGGCAGATTGGCGAGCCTCGGCCCATCCTTGCTCTTGAAAGTCTATCCTTATATACTATGATTAGACGATTGCCTCACCTGTTTCACATCACCTTCTTATTTCAACTTGTCACATCGCCATTAGTCCTCAATTGTCCCTGTTCCAACTTTTTTGGAACGTGCTGCATGCATCAAAAAACTATGCAGTTGATTAGGTAAAACCTCAAATACCTTGTCTTTATGTTTTTTGTTTAAATACAATTCAAAGTGCATTTACAAAATCACTCCTCGTTGTTTTTATTAGCATTTTCCATACTGGAAAACTTTCAGAATTGGGGTTGTAAAACACTGATTATACAGTTTGCTGTTCGATAAAGAAAACATTCACTACTCATCGGAGTTAGCAGCCTAGCTCGTCGCTAACCAAATACGGAGATAGGGGCGTCTGGTTTCCCACACTGTCGTTGCGATGGACTTTAACAGGAAACGTGGCAATCACATCACAAAACATGACACTGCTGCCGAACTGTGAGCCAGAGTTGGGAGAGATGACTCCAAGCGTGTTTACAAAGAAATGGCAATCATATAGAGAATGTTTTGCAAATTAAGTTTACATTTCACTTTTAAAAAAACAACAACAAAAAACCCCATTAAATCTAATTAACCAAATTAATTGTGAAAATCGCTCTAGTTAGTGGTGAGGGAACAAGATATTCGTCCGTGTTTACTGACAAGGCTCTGGGGGAAAACATGTGGTTGTTTTCAGTGTCAGTCAAATGATCTCTTTCTATGAACGTACATGTTTCATGACAAAACTCTAGAGAAGGCTTCGGATTTGACTTATGAGACTAGTTTGCATCTAAATTCAAATGCATCCTGTCGCCGTGCTGCTGGAACAACAGCTCTATCACAGGAAATGAATAATCCCGTCACTTGGTAATGTGAATGGAAGCTACGCATGTCACTACATATTTCAAGTGTTTTTTTTTTTGTTTTGTATTTTTAAATGTAAAGACAAGTTTTGTTACAACAGCCAAGTTTACAAGTTTACCAACAATATACAGTTGTTGAGAAGTAAACCGACAGAGGAAGGAAGGGAACGAAGGGGTGGGGGGGCGCTCTGGAATGAACACGCGGAGATTCCACACAAGGGGGATGAAGGGAGAGATCAGGTTTGGTCTTATGACTGGGCATCTAAGTTCATGTTACAACACCAGAGCCCAAGCACCAACTTAAGCAATCCAAATGCCATGAACATGGAAAGAAACGGACCAAGAGAGCAGAAAATCTACAAATATCAAATAAATAAATAAATAAATAAATAAATAAATAAAGCAAGCAAGCAATGCATTGTATAAGTAAGTTTAGGAGCAGTAAAATAAAATTTATTGCTGTGTGGGGAGACCAAAAGGAGCGTAACTGAGTAGACATTAAACTCAACTGTGTTGTGTTATAAACCACAGACAGTCACCATTCGCTTGGTCCATTAACCCGAAACTGAGGACTTGCAACAAAAAATAAATAAAAAAAATGGCAGAAATGCCTTACACAAAAAAAATTCTTAACACTTAGTGCTTAATGGAATTTGAGCTTACTTACTGGTCAAGTGGTTAAAGACTGTTGCTAGGCAACTGAGAAACGTGAACCCAGGGCCTAAGCTAGCTAATGACTCATTTTGCTAGCTAGCAAGTCTGTGATTTAGCAGTTAAGTCATTGATACGGACAACTTAACAGCACAATGATGGTAGAAACAAAATCCTGTCTGAATAATATTAACATTTTCCTTAGCTGCGATGTTAAATTCTGGAGAAAACACTCAGTATGGCTAAAATGACACCACAGAGACACTTGACATCGACCTTAAACAGAACTTCCATGGGTTCTGCTATACTGGAAACAGCAACATCAAAACATTAAAATGAGCAACTCGGAGCTACCAAAATTTTTTGACCTGACATCATAAAAACAGCACTCTTTAGGGGAATCATTTCAAACACAGGGATATACAGTCCCTCCGAAACTATTGGAACAGAAAGGCCCATTCATTTTTTGTTTGTGTTATACACCAAAGACATTTTCCATCTTTGCTTAGCTCCAAAATGGCTTGCATTTCTCCCATAGACAGCTCTCTGATAGTCATGTTGGCTTATCCTTTTTTAATAACAAATGCGGTCCTCACAGGTGAAACTGAAGGCTAAACCCAACAGTAAATTTTCAGAGCTATTTACTGTTTAAACAATGAATCTAACAGGACACACCTGGCTAACAAGAAACACCTGTCAGTCACATGTTCCAATATATTTGCTCACCTAAAAATTGGGTCTCTGATACAAAATGAGCTATGTTCTATATCGTTTAACACATCTACATATAAATACCAGGAAATAAATGCTGAAATTCTAAACTCTCTTCTCATATCCATCTTTTGATCTCAAACCCAAATATCTTCAGTCTACAGCAACATCAAATGAACAGGCCTTACCGTCCCAATAGTTTCGGAGGGGACTGTATTGACTAAGAATTCCACACATGCCTCCTGGTCATGACTGGGTCACTACAACAGAGAAACAAAGCGTGTGCTTCATCTTAAAAAGATGTCACACAAGTACAATGGGTGGCTCCAAACAACTGATTTGCTCTTTTATGGAAATTAAGCAGAAACGCAGACTAATGTTTACAACAACATTCAGTGAAGAGAGCTGCAGGTTAAAGCATTTGCCACGTGCATGAAGCGTTAGTGTGGCCCTACAGTCTGGCATACTAATGTGTAAATAGCGTATATCGCCAACGTTGTGTGTGTGATGAGTCAGACTCAGAAGTGGGCTGAAAGCAGAGCAAAGCAGTTGGGAAACACTCCATAAGCCAGAGGCCTGAAGCTTCCCCTAGTGACATGACAGCTTGGCACTGCTGAGCTGTACATAATGGCACAGTGTGAGTATCTGTGCGAGTGTGTTTGAGATTGCTGATAGTTTGTGAACGCACGCTTGATGTGCTAATAAAGAGGCGAAACGTCCAAGACAACTTGTAACGTGTTGCGTAAAAAACTTTCTCTGCTCCTGAGCACCACCTTATCGGTCCTGGTCTTTATCACTTCCATGGGCGGTGCTCTGCGATTATTTATTTACACCTTGCTAGCAACAACACGGCACCAAATATGGAGAGACCTGCGTGATACTGGAATTTGGTCAATATTGAAGTGCTGGATTAAGAAAAAAAGAAAAGGCTTGCCTCTATTTGCAAAAGACTCAAAGACATTTAGTACGAGTCTGACTCTTTAAGCTGACTGTAAATCAATTTCATTCACGAGTCGCTTGATGTGATTCAATTTGGAAAAGATTCTTTCGCAAATTAATGTGCAGATGGGAGAAAAATTCACTGTTACACCCTTAATATATTTAGTGACAGTGAAAATTCACCAGCTTGTCGAGTCCAGGCAAGTATGTCTGTTACTAGCCTTAATGCTAACGTATTGTGCGGTCGTACAATAGGGCAATATGGTTGAGGATATTTCTATGATACATGATGCCTATCATGATATATAATAAAGCTAACAAACTGTCCGCAAAACAGTAGTAAAATGAACAAGAAGTTCAACTGGGTTTGTTGATACTTTTCTTTAATGCCTACAAAGGCAAAGAAGATAAAGTTAAAAAGTTATATATATATTACACACATTTTTAAAAAGTATGTCAATTCAGTGGCATCTATTCAGTACTATTTAACTTGTTTGTTTTTAATAATTACAATACACAGCCATGACCAAAAAGAGTCTCTGCATACAGCCAATCAGTTAATCATCACCCTTCGTTCAAATAAAGCTGATATTTAGAAAATAAATAAATAAATAAAACACAGAGACAGCAGCTTATCAACTAGGAATTCCGACTTGAAAAACAAAAACAGGAAGTGATTCTCAACCCTGAGTTCAGCACATGGCATCGTATCAACATGGCTGCTCACTTCTCTACCTTTAAATGACATTACAACAGTACAGACACATTAGCTGCTTAAATCTAATCTAACCACGATAGTTCACGAACTTGTGGTACTCAGAGTAAACGAGAGAAGAGCCTTCACAGAGACGTTTCAATCGGGGATGCAGCGTTAGCATCTTGGAGCGACTGCATGAGAACTACGAACTACAGCGCAAATTCCTGGAATAAGAGGAAGAGTGATGGCTTTCTCTTGCTTCACCCAAGAGCATACTAGCTTGTGCACACCGAAACGGCGAATCTTTACCTTCATCAGAAACAAAGCACAGCTTGTGTTGACTTGTGCGCTTCACTCGAGTATAAAAGGAAAACATCACTGTTTATCCAACCTAATCGCTATGAATCTCATTTGTAGCACATCTATGATCGCTACAGGAATGAAACCTGATAGTGAGAGGGGAAAAAAACCTGTTTTATTAATTTTATTTTAATAATGACTCTCTAGGGGCAGCTGATGAATTCTGGCACTAAGTATTTATGCAAAATACTCATTTTTGTAGAACAGCTTTATAAACACTTCATAAACCCAAAATGTGCTTGGAAGTTGAGCTTCAATTTGTCCTTTAAAAACAATACTTCATTACAGAAATGAATGTGTTTAAGGGACCAACATGGGTGAACATGGTGCACAAATACAATAAAAACTTTAGGAAAACATTAAGAACCAGATATTGCTCCAGTGTAGGAAAGCACCTGGAACGAGAAAACTCCATAACTACATTAGACATCTATTTTTGGTCAGTTCCTCCAGGATTTTGCGATCGCAGAAACGAACACAAAATCAAACAAACTCTGCTATATTTGGAGGAGCTTGCAATTTTTCAAGAATTTTTGACCAAGACACGTCATAACACGCATTCAGTCCGAGCCCTCTTCGATTCACGTGCATCGAACATGTGTACAGCTAAAACAAACATCACTGTGAAAGACCGAGCAAAACGATTTTGTGCAACTGCAATTTCACCAATTCAGGTAGTTTTCCGCAAAAAATTTAAAATAAATAAATACATAAATAAAACCCTGCATGGCAAATTTTTTTTAAAATCCGCAAGAAAATCAAGAATTTTTGGCTGCAACGATCACAAAAAAACTCCGCAAAATCCTGTTCGGACTGCATGGTTAACAGATGTTTTGAATTAGCATTATATAGTCTCATACTTTAAACGTTTATAGACAGAATTCAACAACTGCCCTTAGACATTCAGACAACTGCATAAAGGCTTTAAGTTCGTTTCTCAATGTAGTGAAATGGGTCGAAATTATAACAATAATGAGTCTTTATTAATCACGTATACATTACAGCACAGTGAAATTCTTTTCTTCACATGTCAGGAAGCTGGGGTCAGAGCGCAGGGTCAGCCATGATACAGCGCCCCTCTAGCAGAGAGGTTTAAGGGCCTTGCTCAAGGGCCCAACGGTGGCAGCTTGGTAGTGCTGGGGCTGGAACCGCCGACCTTCCGATCAGGAACCCAGATCCTTAACCACTGCCCTCATCGTATTTTCCATTGTACTCTCATGTAAACTAGCTACACAGTAAATAGAGATGAATTACTGCTTTAATGCAAGACTCTTTCATGCACATCAGTCGTTTTCTTTTGCCAGTGCTTGGTAATAGTTTGTCATATTGTACGCAAAAAACAATAATGTTTAATTCCCGTGGAAGCACACTGTTATTATAAAACACACTATTATATATTCACGTTTGGGCTGCCTAAACCACCTCTAGTCAAGATGCTCATCGTTGAACAGAATTCAAACTAACCTGTAGACACTAAAAATGTATAAAGAAATTAAAACAGGCTTAAACCTCCACAGCGTTCACACTAGGAAGAGACAAAACTTTTGTCATGTCGTCTGTTGTGGGCGCATAGCGACTGCTACTGTTGAAAATTGGTTGTTTAATTAATGTGTTACATAACAATGTCTCTATACGGGGCGATATGGATGAAATAAAACCAGTTATATGTTTTTCTTCCATTTTTTGCAGGTCAAGCAGTAAACGGGCATGAAAGTTGTGAGTGGGGAACTAAAGAAACGTCGGAGTGACTTCCAGCATGCAAATTTTCTTCAGAGACTGCAACTGGATATGACATCACGCAGCAATGTTAAAATATACCATCTATTCCTGTATGCAGGGACAACACAATCCAGGTAACTTCTCTTCTGATGTTGATTTCATATTCTTTTAAAGCTGTACTGTATAAATGCCGTAAAGCGGGAAGGTGCGACACCACTTTAATCGGTACTCCCTAAATCTCGGATTTTCTGAAGAGGTCACAGGTCTTCACGTGATACGAACGCCAATGTCAGAGTTCGCCAAACTTGAACTTTGTAACACAGCGAAACTTCTTCATATGAAGCTTCTGGTCTCCAGCGTTAATAAATGGAAATCCATGGAAATTTCACATGCTGAAACTCCAAGTGTGACCGCTCCCTTTTTTTTTTCTTTCTTTTAAATAGTGTCATACCTAATTTCAATGGTATTTCAAAAAGCTCGGTTTTCCGCAGAAATCCTGCTTATCTCTCGCACAGAAAATGAACCCGTCACTCGTTACTGTAAATGCAGGGTTGAGTGTAATAACGATGAATTTAACCAGCACTAATCAGGTAGGCTGTTCTACCAAAGAAATATGTTTAGGTTTATTTGGAGTGCACAAATCCAATCCTGACCTGAAAAGATGGAGCATATCAGATCTTTTAAAGAACATTTTAAACCAGTTTGATGCTGACTGACAGGACACACACACACAGCACCATGCACACTCAAAGGAAACAACTCATCTGAAAGCACGCCGTCCATCACAGCGCTGTTATTTTCCATAACTCAGCAACGAGAAGCTTGCAGAGTCGCTCGGTTCCTTCAAATCAGAATCGACTCTTCGATTCATACCTGACATTTATTCATTTTTTGGCAGATGGTTTTATCCAGAGTGGTTTAAGTGAGAACACAATCCAAGCACAGAGCAGATCCTACTGTGGCTCTGTCGAGACCTTCTCATGAATCATTACAGTTGAACTACTAACTTCCCTGAGCCGCTCGGTTTTATTAGACTAACAGTACTAGTTAGTAAAGGAGAGCGAGCTTGATTAACTCACACTGCTAACACGCTAGCTAATATCACCACCGGCACAAACGCTTTCTCTTTCAACATTTCTATGAAACCTCGACCACAAGGGGTTTTGTACAGCGAAGCCATGTTGGAATCGCACTAACTACCTCTACCCGGCGTATACACTCACTCACTCTCTCTCGGTCGGTCGGTCTCTACAGCTAGCTCGCTAACCAAGTAACCGGCTAAACACTAGCTAGTCAGCGTTAGCCCGCAAGAAGCTAAACTCGGTGTCGACGGTCACTAAGGAACGCAGCTCGAGCTCAACAGTCTCTCTCTCTCTCTCTCTCTCACACACACACACACACACACACACACACAACCCAATTTTTTTTTACGTTGTTTTGTTTAATAACGCTCGTTAACAGCAGATAGACAGAGTGGTGCATGTCTAGAGACATATCAGCGGTGTAAAATGAGGCCTTTCCCCCGTAGGCCGCGCCCGCCGCTCCGCATGTTACACTGAAGCAGGTTCCGGATTCGAGCTGCTGAAAATTCACCGCACAATCCGAGTGATAACGCCGGTCACTACCGCGGTGATCCTGTGTTCACTGAGCACCAACAAGACCTCCGACTCACCTCGACATCTCGGCCCTTATTTTTGAAGCTCTTAATGCGATGATTTTCCAAGCCGGCGTTTTCTGCCATGGCTGTGTGTGTATGTGTGTCTTCTCCGTGTGTTCTCTCGCGGAGCTCCGTTCAGACACTCAACCCGAGAAGCAGCGAGCCGCGGGCGAACAGACGTGACAGCATTATTTTTTTCCCCACCTCTATTCCGAGAAGTCCCTCCTTCTCCGCGTTGATTGGCTACAGCAGGCTGGAATCCGATTGGATTGTTTACTGTTGTGTGCAGACGTATGAACTAGTAGCCAATTGTAGCGCAGGAGGTGGTACAGTAAACCCAATCCTGGGGTAGATGGCGGGGTTAGTCGGAATATACTGGGAAAAGAAAATAATTCGACGTAACGGAAGGAGCAGAAGAGCTGTGAGAGGAGAGGAGGGAGGGAGCAAAGTGCAGGATTTCAATCCGTATGTGCTGCTGAAATGATTAAACTTTTTCAGACGCATAAATAACTCGTTTTAATCAGTTCTGTCAAGCTAATATAAACCCAGCTAATGTTGTAATATGTAGCTGGAATACAGTAAGCATTATGCCATAAAAACATTAAAGAAGTTAGCAAAGATGCTAAAAGCAGTTCAGCACATCATTTACGTCAGTCCTGCGTAGATGTTGCGCATGTTCTACTAGATGACTCGCTTATCCAGTGTTGGTGTTCATGCGCCAAAAACCTGTAAGAGGATGCGTCAAAACGCAATTTCAATATTTTAATATCTTGCAGAAGGCAAATGATGAATAAATATATTGGTTTAAGAATAAGAACTTTAAACAAATCTAACTACTGGTATGCCGAGGATGAGTTCAACTATGTCAAAACGATTTGCAAAAAACAACAAAGTTTGTTTTTAACGTTTACAACTAAATGTTTTTATTACTGTCCTTACATACATCACACAAACAACACCTGACTAATCAGTGCACATATCTTATTGGAACTTTAAAATAAGGTGTTTTACAACAACAACAACAACAACAAAAACAACCCAGAATAACTTAAAACCAAATATACTAGACCGGCACAGCATTTTTCCTGCAACCTTTATATCTTAAGTTGCTTTATAACAATATTACATGTTAGTTGCATTAGTTAAGCAAATTTCTGAAGACATGAAAAAAGACAAATATTAGACAATATATAGTGAATTAACTGCTATTACTTTCTTATGATATTTGGTGAAACCATGTTTCTCACATATGTACTGTTCAAGAAAAATCTTAAATTAAGACATGGCTTAGTTTGTACTAACGCAGTACAGAGATAACCCTCTTCCCGAAATATTCAATAATGCATAAATAGGCACAAAATATGATTCCAGCTTTGGAAATTTCCTTAACATCGCAAATATAATTCACATTTTCACTTCAGGTCAGTTGTAATGTGTCATGTCAGTTGACCCTGATTTACAAGAATTTCTAATAAGATCAGATTAGATTATTCTCCAAATGTAACCATTTTTTAAAAAGCAGCATATTATTTGTAATCCAAATCAAAGTGTGAAGAATTTTGAGTTTTTTGTGCAGACACACAAATTAGAGTTCTAATAACGATTTCCTCTAAATACATAAATCAGGGCAAAGTTGGAGTGTTCTGAGCGCCAACATGGATCGATTCTACATCATCAAAGAAATTACTGAAGATATAACACTGGTCAGTTGCACTTTTCTTTTGAACGTGGAAAAGTAAAGCATCAGCCACATAATCACAAGCACGTTGTTTCCGACTCCGGACTTCTCCAGAGATGTAGTACAGGGATTAGACACGATGACTGCAGTCTGGAAAGCTGATGGGCTCAGAGTTGCCTGAGGATCAGAAGATCTGCTGCTCAAAAAGAATCTTTTGGTAGCCTTGAGGGGGAGGATGGTAGAAGTCACTAAACTGACAATCCAAAATTGCACTGTCATCCACTGCATGATATGGGGGGAAAAAACAGAAACAAAGAATGAAATGACTTAGAACATGCCATTCATGCTACCAAAATAATGTACCAAAAATATTAAAGTGTTCCACAAGCTGTCTTATACAACAGCACTGCTGAATTCTCAATTCTGATTGGACAGACGGTGTTGCTCAGACAGTAGCTCTGATAACTGATAATATTAACGTACTCGTTCTAATACGTTATTGTTTCTATTATAACAGCTCGTTCACTGGGACCTTTGTGCTGCGCACACATAATATAATCCTAATAATAAACAGATTAAAATATGACGTGCTATTTAATGTATGGTGAAGTTATATTAGGAGTCTCCGGTGTCAGCGTTTTGTAATGGTCAGTATGTTTTCCACCGTAGGGAACAAGATTCTTCAGGACAGAGCAGCTTGCAACTCTTAGTTTGTCAATGACATGACCAGCTACGTATCTTTTGTTGTAATAACTTCACGAGAAAGAAAAATGAGAGGCTGGTGAGGGGAAAGAATGTTTACAGCTGTTATAACGTACATAACGTGAAATGACCTTATTTACAATATTAAATGCAACTAGAAATGGATAAAAAACCATGATGTCACTATGTAATAAATTAAGAATTGTAATTGATGGCAAACTGCAGTGAGATGCAATGCAGAAGAAGAATCACAGAGGTTTTATTCTGTACCACACCATCCTGTCATTGATTAGTCACCCAGAACAGCACAAGAAAGTATTTTTGAAAAGGATATATAAATGAATAATATGGAAGCCCGTTTCCACCACGCTTAAAAATAAATAAAGAAGGCAACAGCGGCTTTATATCTCAGAATTGCGACTTCATTTCCCGCAACTGCAAGTTTACATTTCACAATTCTGACTTTTTTTTTTTGCCCTTGCTATTTAGATGTCCACTTGACATTTAGTGAGTTACAAAGAATGAACAGACAAAGCATCAATCATTCTCTATTAATAGGCTATATACAGTAAGAACAACACTCATCAGCTAGTCAAAACCAGGAAAACCAGACACTAACGCGCACTCGTTACCTGAAGCTGAATTAAAAGTCAGAATTGCGAGATATAAAGTCACAATGAAAAACAGAAACGGACTTCCATAGAATAAGCATCACATGCAAATGTGAAACGCCATTATGTCTTATTATAAGTTAGTCTCTACAATAAGTCTATTTAATTTACATAAAAAGTGGACCAAATGCAGGCCTGTTCTACTAACACAGAGGTTAGTAGAGATGCATTTTACAATTTAGCAAAATGCATTGATTCTTAAATCTAAATTTTAAGAATGAAACAAACTTGACTTAAATACATTGTTTTGTCCTTCTTTTAACACACATTCTCCAACTGGATAATGAACAGACCTCTTATTAACACTTACTGCTGTCGTGATGTCAGTACATCATCTGTACAAAGGAACCCTAATCATGTTCCTGTGCTAACTAGGTTAAGCAGGTAATTGTTTTACACCTCTCACAAGCGTATTGAATACTGTACTTTATTTCTTGAATACGCCACTGGTACTAGGTAACAGTGATGGAAAGTAACGATTGAGAAAACTAGCTATTTATGTTTAGCTACCCCTTGACAATCTCTAGTACAATGCTAGTCAGTTAGCTGGCACTATTAACTAGTTAACTATTCTGTTTAGCCAATGTACACCTGTTGCAAGCTAGCTAGCTTTAGAAAACTGTTTCTAGGAAATTAGTGTACCATTTGCACATTTTTTTTTTACATAAAGCATATATAAACAATGGAATCTGACACATGGGTAAGATGGTCATGTGATGTAGGAAATAAACAGAATCTAAGATGTCAGGGCGAGTCATCAGAGATTTCTCAGTCGCAGTAACAGTTATTATATAATACAAACTAGAACCAGAGCAAATCTGTACAGATTTGGTATCATTGAGACATTATTTGCTTATACAGTAAATTATTCAGTAATTACTAATGAACAAAGTAATAATGTGATTTTGCAGAGGAAATGCATTTCATGGAAATATCAACCTCCGTTTCCAGCTGCCTCACCGTATACTACAGGGAAAACTGTTCCTCGAATTCCTGATGCTGGACAGTTCATGTTCTTCCCATTCAGATATAAATTCATCTCTACATGGTCGTACGAAACGCCCTGCAAATGAACGGAGACAAAATAAATTCAGCAAATTGGGGGGAAACTGTGCTATCGTATAACAAAGAGAAACGTATAATCATGGATAGAGTGAATTGTTGGCAAACTGCTGCGTTATAAGAGCAATAGAGTAAAAACAACTCAGGAGGCAATGTTAGTGGAAAATAATCAACTTGGAGTGATGATAGGAACCTCGTGCTGGGCTGCATCGCACCACCTGGCACTGATTATTTTCCCATACCAGCACACCCTGTCATGTTTTATTCCTTAGACTCCCTCTGAGCTCTGAGGCCAATTAGTTGTTGTCTATGTAATGTAGAGTAATGAAATAGTGCAAAAAATGTAAATGTATATTAAACATAGGTTTTCTATCTTGCCATAACTATTTCCAAAAACATGTCTCTCTGTTTCGCAGTTGCTGGGGCCCAACTTTAATCAGTCCCTCCAGGATTTTGTGATTGTACAAATTAACACAAAATGAACACAAGCAAACTCCGCAATATTTGCAAAATTGCCATTTTTCTAAATTATTGCAGATTTGGGCCAAGACGCGTCATGTGACGTCAGTACAATGCACATTCAGCCAAAGCCCTCTTCGATTCGTGTGCGTCCAACATGAATACAGCGAAATGGTCTCATTTACCAAAAAACATCACTGTGAAAGACCATGCAAAACAAGTTCGTGCGATTGCATTTTTCCTCAATTCAAGTAGTTGAATTCCACAAACTGCATCTCAAATTTTGAAAAAATTCACAGCAAAATCAAGCATTTTTGGCCACCGCAATCACAAAGAAACTCGGTGAAATAATGCACGGACTGATTAATCATCTCAAACCAGTTTCATTGTTGCTCCTGAAGAGCCTTGTTGCCTCAGAAACTCACCACGACATCTCCTTCCTGTGGCAGGCTGTTAGCCGGTAACCGGTTCTTCTCCTCGTTATTATGGTACACGGTTCCGTCTTGCCGAAGCACCAGGCTGTGTGTGTCCCTGCCCATTGGGACTTGGTTAAGGTTCGTTTTCTGCGTAGCCACCCCTACGCCCCAAACGCCTGAAGGAGCCGAAGGTGAAATAATTACCACAGGTGTGTTAATAATATTATCGATAATTGACAACATTCAAAATTATGTATTACCGTTAGAATTTTTGTCCAATAACTGTTGATATGGAATTTTCTCAAACCATGGTTGTGTCATGAAATTTCATGGCCAATGTCATCTCTATTTATTTCAATCAAACTCTTTTATTGGAACAACAAAGGTACATAAACAGAATCAAGAGCTTGGATTACAATGGATTTTAAAGTTATATTAATAACAACATTTCAAATTAAATGGTTTGTCTAACTGTACAAAGAAAAAGAAAAGAAAGTTACTTTATCTACTTGTTTAATTCTTGCTAATTTCCTGAAATTTGTTGTTAAGACCATTAAAAGCTTAATATCATACTGCCCTGCTGGTACATGCTAGTTTTGTTGAAGTGTAACAGATGTGCACCTGAACTTACCTGTGGACTGAACCTTGAACTCAAAGTAGCTCTTGTTTTGATGGAGAGGAGCATTGGCGAGGCAGGCCCCTGTGCCACATATCCTTCTGCCACTTTTTACAATAACAACATCAGTGCCTGCAATATAAGTTGTATTCACGAAAGGAGGGAAATACATGTAAATAAAATGCACAAAAAATACAATCAGTAACCCTCATAGAATTTGTAATGGTTTTAATGGGAATTGTATTGGTATTAATGGAAACTGTAATGGTCCCTGTGGGTCTCTACTAGTAATCTGTTACCTTCTATTAGTGGCATGTTATGTCTAGTGGACACCATTAAAGATTATTAATGGTTTTAATGGTTAGCTGATGGAATCTGTAGTGGAAACCATTAGAATTTCTGTGATGGTTTCTATGCTGTTGTTTTTTTTCAGCAGGGCAGAGAGAAACATTTACTACGTACGTGTATCTGTGTACAAAGTGTACTCACAGGCCAGACAGCTTTGTAGAAAAACTCAGTAGAATTTTTTAACGCTATGTTTATGTCTCTGATTTCTCCTGTATAATGGAATCTAAGTGACTGCTTTGTCACGCACTTATCACATCTCTTACCCATGTGATGGGTATCCAGCTGCACTGTGGGCATTTCTTTCAGTGCGACGTGGCCGGAGCTTCCGCGATCACAGCAGTCGAAACAGCACGAAAACAAACCCGCCATGATGATTAATTTAAAAAAAATTTTTAAACACCCTCAAGTGTAATAGTGTTGAGTCGACGGGTCGCAAATATTGTACGAATCTGCGCCTGTAAAAAAAAATCTATTTATTTACCAGTTCAGCGGAGGTCATGTTGCCCCCGGATTCACATCCGTGCTTGTAAATAACCGGAAATGACGTACATGCAGTGCAACGTCGAGAGAAGACAAACAGCGACATCTAGTGTCCGATCTGATTATTATTATTATTGTTGTTGTTATCATCATCATTAGTATTATTATTATTATTAATATTATTATTAATACTAATATTATTGTTATAAAATGATAAACATCCACATTGAACAAGTTGACAGACTACAAACTCCACAAAGTGAAACATGTTTATTTAAGTGCAGAAAACAAACAAATCTTTTGAGCAATGTAAAGATTTACAATATGTCCAAATGAGGGTGGATTTTACACATAACTCAAGTAATGAGAATGTTTATTAACACAGGAGTACGAGGGGAAACTGCTCAAGCATTTGGACTGCAATATTCTAAATGGACAGATTAGAAATGGAAAGGATTGTTTAGTTGTTGTTGTTGTTGTTTTATTATTATTCGACTAAACTGTCGCATGTGCTGGAGAGACAGTGACAAAAATGGGGAGATAAAAAAAATGACTCAAAGTCGCGTCAAAAAGCAGTGTGACCTCACAGGCTTAACTTAGCCTCCCACCGCTAAGTTTTGCATGGCAACAACAGCTAGTGGGGAACTGCTGAGAGAAAAAACCGTTAACGTTTAAGAGTTATTTTTGCATTTAACGAACTGCTCTAGAGGTCAGGACCTTCTTTGTGTCATATCTGAGTGTTTGAAGTGATTTAAAGCAACAGTTTAACCGAACTCCACTCGATAATATATTTTTTTTGAAATCTGCACGGCAACAGTCGCCATGATGACGCTTGCGAAGCGCCCTAGTAACTGGCGCGCGCCGTTTCTGTCCAATAGACGCGCGCTGCGCTTCACCCCGCGCGGACACCGAGCCTCAAACTGCGGCCAGGGTTTTTTTTCTCCTCTTTTCCTTCTGTTTTTCTTGCGAGATTTCCCGCTTAACCTGAAACAATTTAAGCTACCGTTACATGCAAAGGGCCTTTCGGGCTACCCGTAAACAGATGGCGAGGTAAATGGACCGGGACGAGGTACAGTAAGTTGGTGCTGTGTGATGATGTGTCTGCTGTGAGCGTTTCATCTTTTCCAGGTTGCACTTATTTATTGATCTGTCCATATCTCCCTTGTTGTAGGCTGATCTTTGCGTCTTCATACTGTAGCAGTCAGAGATTTGGAATAACTTCAGTCGGCTTTGTGTACCACTGGTTAGATGATGCAGGGGGTAAAACGCAGCTGAGAGATGTTGTAAATAAAGTCTCACTTTGATGTCAGACGCGGCGGCTTCTTCAAACGAACCTAGTTATTTCGAGAAAGTCCAGTTAGAGACACGCTGATTTTTCGAAGAACCTTTTGTCTGTTGAATTGCAGTCTAACTGCTGTCCTCTTTGAAGATTACCGTCTAGATTTCGCATCATCAGCCTCCCTGAGGGCTCTGCTGCCATGTCAGCGTAAAATCACCAAGATTATGTCCTAGCCTGCAGCTGCACTTCTCACCCCTTTGCTCATGAAACAGTCCCAGATCTTTCCAAGACTTACTTTCTATCAGTTGTGTTTCTTGATGTTTGTAAAACTCATAACTAGGGAAACATGACAGTATGCATTTTAGACTTACAGGGTTCTCGAGTCTTCTTACCTTAACGACACAATATTCATATTTTCCATCTTTAAAAAAAAAAAGGTTTCTGATATAAGATGCTTTCGCAGCTTTGGATATGAGCCTGTAATTTGGAGGGAAACTACTAAAAGTGCACAGTGCTCACAAGTAACCAAAGAGGTCAGTCTTATAAATTGCAGGCGTGGACATGGCACAACCAAAGACGAGGCACTGACTTGCATTTTTTTTTCTCTTCAGTATAATGGCATTTTATTAAAATTGCACCATGATCATTTGATTAACCCGAATAGAGTCACATCTATGTGACCTGCACTATGGTTAGCTGCTTGAAAACAACTGAATCAAAACCCGCGCGCAAAAAAGGAAGAGTACTCCTTGCGCGCGCGCATTTCTGTGTGTGTTTGTGTGTGTGTGTGTGTGTGTGTGTGTGTGAGCTGAGTCATCATCTCTGAAACGAGGACATCTCATTTTCCTCTTTGCAAACGTTAATACATTTTTTTTGTAACAAACAACAAAAAAATCTCATTACATTAAAAGCTTTGCACTGGACCAGGAATTCAAATCATGCCATAATTTAAGACTGACTTTCTCAGAAAACAGGGTACTGGGCTATACTATTCCTTGTCTCTAAGGTGGTTATCCTTATGTTGTTGTTTGTTTATTTATTTAGTTATTTACCTTTAATATGTATCTTTCACCTGAAACATGGCTGTAGCTTTTAGAGTAAACCTTTACAGCTAAAGCTTGCAGCTTTCTCAGATATGTAATAGATGAACGCTGGATGGTACCAAGTCAGCGACAAGGAAAAGTACAATTCAGTACCCTTTTTTCCCCCCTGAGTGTGCAGGATATTATGAGACGTGTGCTGCTTTCACACAATATTCTGAGATATTGTTAGAATATACACCTAGGTACATCATCCTGGATATGAACACTATATAAGTTGTATAAAGAATTGTAAAAATGTATAATATATAAATACTGGGACTTTTGCTGTGCAGTGTTTTTTTTGTTTTGTTTTGTTTTTTACTGTTTACTCAAACTTTTGGTGACTATTATCTTGTCCCGGAAACAGATCTGAATCCAATCTAAGTGACAGCTTTTAAAAAGACTGCCTTAATCTGTTGACCAATCCAATAATGCTTATTTATTTATTTATTTATTTATTTATTTATTGTTACAGTTTTACAAAGTACAAAACTGTACCTTCTCTTGTCAGTTCGGGTTGTACACTTATCTTTAATATCTTTATCATGTAACTTTCGTTTTATGTTTAAAAAAGATTGACTCTTTTAGTGTAAAGCGTTAAAATGACGGTTGCAATCAAAATTATTCAACCCCCATTACAAATCAGGTTTATTGTCAAAATTTACAGACTTTCAGCTGTTTACAATGAACAAATCAAACAAAAGCAATTGAAATAGTTCAACTCAACGAATGTTTCAAGTGGTTTCCCCAAATCTAACTGAAAATACAACTTATAATGATTTCTCCATTCTCAAACTTATTCAACACCTTCATGGCAAGCACCTTTAATATTTAGTAGAGGATGCTTTTGCTGTTATGACCTGCTGCAAATGAGATGCATAGCCAGACACCAGCTTCTGGCAGCATTCCTGAGGAATCTGAGCCCATTCTTCATGAGCAATGGCCTCCAGTTCAGTAATATTCTTGGGTTTGCGTGCTGCAACCGCCTTCTTCAAATCCCACCAGAGATTTTCTATGGAGTTCAAGTCAGGTAAATGGTAAATGGTCTGCACTTATATAGCGCTTTACACTGTGTCTCATTCACCCATTCACACACACACACCAATGGTAGTAGAGCTGCCATGCAAGGTGCTAACTTGCCATCGGGAGCAACTCGGGGTTCAGTGTCTCGCCCAAGGACACCTCGGCATGTAGAGTCACGTGGGCCGGGAATCGAACCGTCGATTAGTGGACAACCCGCTGTACCATCCGAGCCACAGCCGCCCACCCACAGGTGACTGTGATGGCCCTGTAGAATCTTCCAGGACTTCTTCTACAAACAAGCCTTGGTGGAATTTGAGTTATGCTTGGGATCACTGTCTTGTTGGAAGGTCCAATGACACCCAAGATTCAGCTTCCTCACAGACGGCATGATGTTTTCTAATAGGATTTCCTGATACTTCAATGAATCCATCTTCCCTTCCACACGCTGCAGGTTTCCAGTGCCAGTGGATGCAAAGCAGCCCCAGAGCATCACCGAGCCACCACCATGCTTGACTATGGACAGGGTGTTCTTTCTTCATTCTTCTTCCTCCAGACATACCGCTGATCCATCGTGCCAGGTATTTAAAGTATTTTCTGCCCCTAGCCAGTTCCGGTATTTCATGTGTTCCGACTCAAACACACCTGGTTCAACTAACGAAGCCCTTGATTAGTTGCATCAGGTGTTCTTGAGACAACACCTGTTTTGCATAATTGTGCTGTGGTGAGGGATTCTGTTCAGGGGGTTGAATGATTTTAAGACTGGAGAAGTCATTAGAAGTTGCATTTTCAGTTGAATTTGGGGAAACCACTTGAAGCATTCGTTGTGTTGAACCATTTCAATTGCTTTTGTCTGATTTGTTCATTGCAAACAACTGAGTTTAAATTTTGACAATAAACCTGATTTGCAATGGGGTTGAATGAGTTTGATTGCAACTGTATATGCACCTTCTAAGTAAAATATACACACTAAGGTACTAAAGATGTATGCAGCGACAAAAAATGGTACAACTTAGTACCTTTTTTCCTGATAGTGCAGCTAAGAATCAGGTTAATTAATGATCACAGTAATTTGATCCATCATTTATACCTTGTATAGGTCACTGCTGGTGATTTGGTTTTGTTTAGCATGTCCGTAGTGTTGCTATGTAATGGATAAACAATACCACACCTATCCAGTACATTAGCTAATGGCAGTCTGGTAATACTCGACAGTCAAATATTCTATAAAAATGAAAGGCCAGGATTTTATCACTTTTAATGTTGGAGGACAAATCTTCACCACCAAGGTGTCAACCATTAGAAGACATCCACACTCAAGACTTGCTCGCATGTTAGATGACGCAGATCCTGAATTTAAAATTGTAAACAGCCAAGTGTTTATTGACAGAGACTGGGGGATGTTTCGGTTTATAATGGAGTATCTGAGAACCGGCCGAATCACTTTATCAGGTGAATTTGAGACTGATGCACTGCTGTGTGAGGCTGAATTTTACAACATCGGCGCACTTTCCGATTTTCTGCGCAACAACTGTTATGCGAAGAGCGAAATTCTCGAGCTTCGCTTTGTCATTCAAGATGCTCAAAGTTTCTTTAGGGTGTTCAGTTCCAAGAGCACAACTCTTGATGCACTGGCCTCAAGAATATCAGTGTTCATCGAACAGCCCACAAATCCTACTCAGAATTTGATGGAGCGTTTTCCAGTGCATCGACCCTCACACCATGACCTCGTTTTTCAATGCGGTGCTGACTGCTCTGATGGAAAACAGTTGTCTGCAAGGTGAGGCGAGCAAATGTAAACTAGCATCATGTACAATCTTATATAATGTTGCATTACATGTTGATATATTTTATATGAATGAATTTATGACAGAATTCAGCATCTAATTCATGTTCATGTGATGTTTCAATATTTGATATAAGCTGGTCATAGATAGCTTGTGCAAGCATATGTTTTTCCATTTTTTTATTTACAGGTATGTCACCATTGAGCCAGATGCACGAAAACTCCTCAATGCCACAAATGTTCTTGGCCTGATGGTGGACACGATCCTGAGGGAGGGCTTTCGCTTAATCAGCACCCGCACAGTTTCTCCAGAAGAGAAAATTGAGTGTTACACCTTTGAGAGAAGGGGAACTCTTAATATTCTCATCAATGACCCCTATAAAGCGGATGTATCACCTGTACCAAAACAAACAGAGAAAAGTACAAAAAAGGGCAAATCACATAAGTGATTAAATCAATACTTGCCATGCATGTGTAAAAACCCCCAACAAATAAAAAAACAAAAACAAAAAAAAAACAAGCCATCAGCCGAAGTGAGAACCTGAGGCGATTTGAGGTTTCCCAGAAGATGGCGATGCTGTGTTATTTAGGGCATGATGCATTTGTAAAAAAAAAAAAAAAAAATTTGATAACGGTTTATTATTTGAGACAATAGTACCATGTTTTATACAATAACCAGTAATGTGTATTAAAAAAAAATTTTGATGTCATTTACTTAGACGGGTTACTAATTTTTTTTTTTTTCAAATCTTTCTATTATGTGCTATTTTTATGACCAGAAAGGCCTTTAATGTTATTCTTCATAATGTAGCCCTGTTAATATGGATTAGTGTATATATGATTTATAATATCTTAGTTGTAATATTTGATCTGCACAGAGTAAGACAACCAATTACAAACAAGTTCATCTTTATTTAAATGTTATTTTATTTTCTTGCACAATAAATCATCTGTACAACAATTACATCGCAATCTGTCATTGAACTATGAATCCACAGTAATTATTTATGCCACATAAAAGCTTATGGACTTAGACATGTCTGTATGTATACATATGCAATATACTTCTAATCAATTTTGAATCCAGGTTCCTTGTACAAACAAATGTCACGTTAACTATTACATTCTTTATAACACTAGCAGTTATCAGAGTGCTGAAGGAGGCCCGCTCAGACTTAATATTTCACGGTTGTTGGCATGCTGTAGTGAGAGATGACCTACCTCCCCTTTCCCCTCTCCGTGGCTGAGACTTGTGCAGCGCGAGCGGACGCAGAACCGAGTGGAGTGGACGGTAAACGGCCCGCCTAACTTCAGCAGCACGGTCAATACTGGAGGATTCACTACTGGTTTAACTCCAATATTTACGTGCTGCTACAGCCAGGCAGCCAGTCGCGGCGATGGTCAGGACTCCCCCCCCCCCCCCCCCACGCGCACAGAGAGTCAGAGTGACGTTCACAAAGCTACCGTTTTGCATACTTTCCTTTTGATTCGGAAGCGCGCTTGTCCCGGCGTTGCTGCCGCAGCACAGCACGGCCTGCACCCTCTTTTTAAAAAAACTCACAAACCATTCTGTGCTGCTACGGCACCGCCAGGCCCCCCGCGCGTGTGAGCGCGCGCACGCGCAAACGCACTCGCGCGCGACCGAAAACACAGACGCGCTCGCTCGCCCGCGCGCGCAACCGGACAGACCGGGGCTTCCAATCCTGCAAACACAAAGACGAAAGAGAGAACTTAAAGATAAATAAATAAATAGATAAAATACGGCGAAAAATGTGCCGGTGCAGGGTAAAAAATTTCTTTCTTTCTTTTTTTAAACGCTGACATGAACCAACAGAAAGTGAGAGTGAATGTAAGCTAGTGTGAGATAACCAAGCAGAAGATGCGATAATTAAGACGCGACCTTTGAATGAAATGAATCTGTAATTTGTCATGGTGGTGATTCTGGTATTATAACACGTCCTGACATTAAACATGACGTGCACATTTCTATATTAAAGGAGTTTTTCACGCGCACTTGCGCAAATTTGGATTTATTCCTAAGCAACATACACCCTGACAAATAATAACGCGTTAATTAACTTTGTATTATGACTGTTTTAATACACTTTTCGCAAAACTGTAGTAAGAAGAGAGATATAGAGAGAGGGGTGGTCAGTACATCATTTGTACAAATAATTTCAGATCAAGCTGTGAACAGGCTTTAATTTTCCCTCATATCTACTGCTTTTACATTATTTTATGTGTGTGTGTGTATGAGTCAGAATTAGATGAGGCTGGTGTAAGTAATATAAAGTATCCTTTTCCACTAGACTTTATCTTAATCCATTTTTGTGTTACAAAACCTCACCATATTTAACACACACTGGCTTGAAAGTAACTAAATGAACTCTAACTGGACGCACCCGGAGGTGTGATCACAAACTGACGGTTTTGAAAGTGGAATAAAATTCAGGAACATCCAAACACCATGCCATATCCTGTGACTCTAAAATTTGAATTAAAAGCCCTGCTTCACCTATGCTTATCAATAAAAAAAATAAGGGGGGGGGGGGGGGGGGGTGGGGGGGGGGCACGAACAATAAGACCTTCAGAGGAGACTCAAAACCTTCTACAATCGGATTCGTGTTTAAAATAATAATAACACCACCACCACCAAATACGTTACTGCTTTATATCTGGCACAATTTTAAAATGTTGGCTCTCTGTTTATCAGTACTGCTTTCACATGTCATGTAAATAACTGATAATGCCCCCCCGCCCCCCAACACACACACACACACACACACACACACACACACACAAACAGCCTTTTTGCCTAAAGGCATTCCCCTCTCCCCTGCAAACCCATTGTACACAACACCTTTGCCTACCAACTGTTCACTACCATAAAATAACAAAAGGCCGGCTGATTCACAAGAGCACACCTGTATTTAAAATGATGTTTTTAAAAAAAAGCCTCACTAAACAACCAGACTAACTAAACAAGACTGACAGGTTTCTCAAGTTGTCATGTCACAGTGTCGAAAACTTTCAAACTGATTACCGTATAAAATTTCTAAACGTTCAGCAGAAACTTAATATCGAAACAATCTTTCCTTCATTATTTCTCATACTCTCAATGATCTGACAAATTTTACATTTGTGTGTGTGTGTGTGGTGTGTGTGTGGTTGTGTGGTAAAGTCAGCCAGGGGAACGTGCTGTAAACTGTAAAATTACACAGGACGAAAAAAAAAGGGCTAATGCGGTGGGTTTTCTAGGTACCCGTCCATGATACAGATAAATTACAGCATTTACTCTGACTGCTTTTTCCCCCTGCCTCTTTGAGACAGCAGCAATTACATAATCGACTCAGTGAATTTTCTTTAGGCTCCAACATGCATCAGACATCCGATCTCCCTCATAGCTGTGTTGCTTATATTGTTTTAGTATATTTTTGTACACGCTATTCTTGGATGTGGGGCATCCCGGATAAAAACCCTTGAACACTGCGTGGCTGCGCAGGAGTCTCGAGCTCAAACTCAAACACACACATCAACATACAATTTAGAGAAATGAACTAATCTACTTACCATGGCATTATTCAGATACGCCGTTGTCTTTAGCTGGAATTGTGTGTGTAACCGTTTACTTTAATTGTTCTGTGGGGAAAAAAAGGAGAATAAAACACATTACTGAAATGCATGGACTCGCATCACTGGCATGTCTGGCTGCTACTGTTCAGTGACTGGTTTATTTCTGTTTTCGCTACTTTTACAGCTACACGTGGCGTTAACACGAGGTAAATCGTTTCAACAATTGAGGTATGCACGGATTAAGATTAATCACGGTTTTATAGTTTCTATGTGCCTGGGTGTGTGCTTGTGTGTGTGTATATGTGTGAAGAAAACCTTTTCTGCCCTTGAATAATTTCCCTTGTTTTTGTTAGTTTTAGGTCTCAAGTTTTATGACAGTAGGAATGAAGAATCCTACAATGTACAGAGTTTTATTTTAATCAACACTCTGCTGCTGCATGCTTTCGAGGAGACAGGGTAATACAGCACTTTAGAGAAACTTTAAACAGACTAACTTCGAACAGAATTTTTATTTGACTTTCAACTCAATGAGCCAAAAATTATACAAATCCATACAAATGGATGCACCACAGCAAACTTCTTTCTTATCTATTCTAGCATAACGAAAATCGACGAGTCATCGCTCTGACCTCGACAACAGCACTTTTAATAGAAAACTGTATTCAAAAAATGCTTTTAACCAAGAGATTTAGTTATAGTAATGTGGATTATATACTATTATGTGTTCAAGCATTTATTCACCAGCAGCAGTGAAACTCAACCATTAAGACAAACATCAGGGTGGGAAAATGTGTTGCAAAGTATTTCAAGACCGTATCAAAGTAATCCACAACCGTAGCAAAAAAAAAAAAAAAAAAAATTATAAAATAAAATTATAAAATATAATAATGAATTGCTCTAAAAAGTTTTCCAGAGTGGATGGAAATGAAACAGCGTTTTTCTTACATCATGCTGTAGTGTAAACTTTTAATCTTAGGTACTGAGAAAGTAGTGTAAGTCAGTTCGAGTTTGTAACTGTGAATATGTCAAAGCTTACAAAAAAAAAAAAAAAAACATTTACTTCCTACCACAAAAAGGGAAGTTGCTACAGTATTTTTTTACTAAAGTCATAAGCAAAAGGGGATAACATGATACAATGTACCGAGTGTGTCAGAGTGTGACTTGTGCACCATGTGTATAATATATATATATATATATATATATATACACACACACACACATATGTGTGTGTGTTTGTGGCCTCAGCTTCTTATGCAGTATTAAGAATTATCAAACCAATGACATTGTAGCAAACCACAAAGTCCAAACACACCATCCACAAAAGTTTCTGCAACTTCCTATTTATTCTGATCATTTCTCAAACTGAAACACTTCCACTTTATCACACAACACCAGAAACCCATCAATAAAAAAATAAATAAAAATAAAATAAAATAAAGAAACAGGCAGGAAAACATTCAGCTCAAATTAAACCATCGTTAATACAAAATAAATCACAAAATAATCATTTACATCAGCGTTAAAGTGGTGGAAATCAGAAATTAGAGTGTACATACAGGCCTCTCAGGAGTTCAGTCCCAGCAGTCGTCAGACACACACACTAACACACACGACTCCTCAAAGGCAAAGGCAGGCCAAGTCCAAGTACCAAGTACCGTTTACCTTAATAACGTCAGAGAAGAGGGGGAGTCCTGACAGACAGCACGTGCTGAACTGAGGACAGCTCTAACGCAGCATGCTTACATCAGAGCCACATGTTCTTCAGAGCACACGCAGCTCTGTAATTGGCAATCACGTTGAGGCTTTCACTGCTGCACTTCACTCGCCGAAAACACACTCAAAGGGCCAAAACCTCCGAAGCGAATGATGAGTTCACAGACAACCAACTTGTGCAACTGAGCTCAACCCCCACACTGCTGACCTTCAAAGGCTTCCTACTCTCGACACTTTATGGCCTTAAAAATAACATGCAAATCTTTTTAATGTTCAAGCTACTTTTAACCAACTTCCTCGAATTTTACACACATGCTTACTTAAAATGTTTTAAACTAGAGGAGGGAGATAAAAAAAAATGCATCTCATCCTAGTGACAAATCCTGCTGGAGCATTTAACTTTAAAAATAATAATAATAATAATAATAATAATAATAAAAGGGTATAAATATAAAATGTTTATGGGCACATAAAAAAACAAAACAAGACAATGATAAAACTCAAGTGAAAAAGCTCGTTGGAACAGTCTGTATTATTTACAAGAGAAGCTTCCTCTCAAAGGGAGATTATAACGTGATCCCTTTGAAGTGAACACAGCCCTTAAAGCTCGAACCCCACGTCACAAAGCAGTATACATTTTGAAAGCAGCGCTTTATTACCAGTAATGAAACAAATATTTGTTAATAAAATCAGCTGTGATGGGCAGAGTGTATATGGATATAGTTTGCTCCATAAATAATATAAATATATACACACACACATTATTTTATATATAAATATATAAATATATAAATATATATATATATATATATATATATATATATATATATATATACACATACACACGTGTGTATATGAACTATATAAGCAAGCTATATATGTATATATTATACACACACACACACCTCACTCAATATGAGGTTGAGCCAAATGTTTAAAAAAAAATATTTTGCTTTCTTTACTGGTGTGACAAAAGTGTATCATTTTTCTACACATCTCCATTTCGTTCAACGCAAGTATCTGCATTCCTCCTGAAAACAATTTGAGTCACTCCTAATTTAACGTCGCACTTTTAAGGTTTTCGTTTGACTCACTCTCATGTAAAAAAAAAAAAATTGAAATACCTACGAATATAACTACAATGCCAAAATTTGAGGTCACCAAATATTTTTTTTGTTTTTGCAAGTATACGCGGTGAGGCAGATTTCGGCTACCAGCAGCACAGAAATGACTATGCAGCGGAAAACAGTGACAATGACGTCTGTGACCTAAACAACAAATCTGTCCAATGTTATTGGCCTCTCTGTAATTGTGAGAGGTGCTTGAGTCAAAGCCAATATCATGTAATCATTTACATTACACATAAATGAGTGGTGAAAACGCCTCTCGCTAATATGAACCACCGCTTAGGCTATATCAAGCAGGCCGGGCCTGTATCAAGCACTTTAAGGGTATCCTTTTGGACGTTTGCCAGGAGGTTACAAGTCTATTTGAAGCCTGACTAATTTGAGGGGAACGGGCTTGTGCGGTATTTCGCTGCACCACTAGTCATTGTTGGTGATCATTATTTCTACTAATTGGTCACAGTGGCTGTGCTGCAACCAGCATGTGAAGGGTGGATGTCCAAAAAAAGAACTGAGAGGAAAAAATATTTTTTTGTTCGTCTTCACAAAAATCAAGACAGAAAAATATCCAGAACTGATGTCAGCCTTATGAGTAAAAATGCTAGTTTGTCACTTTGTGCATTCACTACTTTGCATGGTAAGCATAACCACTAGATTTAATATATATATATATATATATATATATATATATATATATATATATATATATATATATATATATATATATATACACACACACACACACATACATATATAATATAATATTATATATATATATATATATATATATATATATATATATATATACACACACACACATACATACACACACACACACACACACACACATAAAATTCATTATCACTAATAATACAATGAGCAATATAGAAAATATTTAAAAATGTTTACTCTTAGGCTAATGGAATGTTTTAATTATGTTTAATTATGTTTTGCTTTCTTTTTATTTATTTATAGCATATAGCCACTGAGGACTTCTCTTTTCCACAGTCATGCTGATTGCGAGGAGGGACAGGGACAAGGACAGGAACGCCTGAGAGACACCTGGGTCTCAAATCGGCAATTCTGATTACATCACATATTGTGCACCTGAATTTAATGTCTATTATTGTACATGATACATGCACACTGCTTGGTGTTCTCCAGCACTGTGATTGACTGCTGGTTGACAATATAGCTTAAATTCATACGAAAAATATTTTAGGATTATTTTATTTAATATAACAAATTGCACTAAAATGTTTGTTGGTGTGGGATTGACTGTGTGATGTTCTTACACCACATGTAAAGATGCTCTTTATGACAAGTAGCATTTAACCTCAGTTAAGAAGATGGCTGTTCTTATTAAGGCCTACATTTTGAAGCCTGTGTCAAGTACAATAAGCCAAATACAACAAAAAAAATTTTTTTGGCAACTACCAAATAACATGAAATGATGTTGGTGTACATTATGATTATTAAACGTATATTTCTGCTTATAAGACAAATTGCAGCAGTCACTCCTGAGGTTAAATACTGAAATACACACTGTGAAATACACACTGTGTGTATTTTATGGGTCTCCAGACCTGAGTCCACCTGGGGCCTAACAAATCATAACTTTATTATTATTATTCTTGTTATATGATTACATATTAATAATTATAAAATAATAATAATATAATAACAACAACAAAAATACTCATAGTAATATATGTACAGCAAAACCAGCACTAGTAATTATACAATAGTGTAATATATAGAAACAATACATTTTACTTTTTAGGTTGCACTTTTTGTTGAAGTCCAAGATGAGGGCTACACTTTATGTAGAATAGGAGGAGAGCTACATAAAACTGGTACACAATTTGGACAATTCATTAATAAAGCCCAGAAAACTGCCATTGTTGAGCTGGACAAGTAACAGATAAACAAAACTCATCGTTACCATGACGATACTGGTTTATCACGTATCACATTCTTATCTAATAAGACCTCGAGGTGAGTGGATTCTTATGTACAGCCCCCCTTTTCCCCTTTCCAATGGGTCCTAGTGTGAAAAGAGACATGGTATTTTAGTCTAATAAAAATGAGGAATCTTATACACATATGTTAATGTGATCACTGAAAGTGTGGCGGTGTGTGCACACACAAGTTTTAAAGGGTGTGTAACCCGTGTGAGTATATTTAGTTACACAGGACTTCCTCAAACGACTGACAGTAACAATAAGCTAAAAGTAAAACTATTAACATATAGGAGTGTATCAAATATAAAGCATGTGCTACAATTTGCAATGTATAATTATATCAATTCAGATCTGACAGGAAACTTTATTTGCCACTTTTCTTCTAATCATGTCTCCTTCGATTGCAAAATGAAACAAATAGTTTTGTGACAACACCCACACACTCTCTAATATCTAACTTTCACTACACGAGTATTAGTGTGTAATACACTCACCTAGTAATTATGTGTGGCTACATGCATTATTTATTATCTGTCACAAGGAAATAGGATCCTGGCACCTAGTCATTTTTCATGCAATTTGAAAAGCAAATATTTCAAACACTCTCCTGTCAATAATGACATATGGACATGCAAGAACTTGGCCAACATTCAGGTTTGTGGTAATATTTCACTTTAGCAACTGTACTCTGTGGCAATTATCATTTTCTACAAAAGCCCGGAAATATTTTTCCAACATTATTGGTCAAGAGAATCTCTATTGCTGAGTCACTAATTTTTTAGAAGCTACATGGACATCCAAGAAACACTGGTTATGGTGAAAAGTGTGAGAAGCGTCATTCTTGACACTGTGTGTGTGTGTGTGTGTGTTGTCGAAAATGTATTCACAGTGTGAGACCACAGGCCAACAATAGAATAACAACTGGAAACTTGTTTTATTTTTTTTTTCTTTCTTTGAATTCTGGTAAACTATATTACAGCTGAAACCATCTGACCTGGCTCAGAAATGTACTCTCCCCAAACCTTTACAGTCTTATTATTATAATATAAGAACCTGTCTAAAGGGTAAAGTATATTTATTTAAAAAAAAACAAAAAAAACAACAACAACAACAACAAAAAAACAGCGCCTCCATGTTGAGATCTTAATACGACCAGAGAATGGGGGGGTCTTGCTGAAAGTTAATATTATGAATAATTATTATTTTTAAATTCCAGTACTAGTTAACCCTGTGCATACCTTATGTGCTGTGAATTGGTGTGACTCATTTAATATATAAGCACAGGTCATAAATACGTGTGTGTGTGGGATTAATGAATTTAATATATTTGTGCAATATTTCTGTGCTCTTGAAGGCGCATAGAGAATCTCCAGGTGCGCAACACACACCCGGGGCAAGTAGGGCTTGAGCTGAACGGTTAGTGGAACACACACACACACACACACACCTCTGCCAAGTCTGAAACTTCATTTTCCCCCCCTTCTTCTTCTAGCACTCCTTCAATTAACCACTCCCACACATCTTAAACTACACAAATAGCACAAAAATCAGCCTCCTTGACCCTGTAATGTAGTCAAAATAAATAAATAACAATACATTTCTGAGTGCTCATTTTCCCTGACACACATAAAAACACCACATACTCAGTCCTGAAGGCAGTAACGTAAACACACATCAAATCAAAAGCTCAAACACATTATGAGAGATATGCTATCTGTAGGAGCCCAGTGTGTATTTTATGATCAAAAGTGTCATTCTAAAAGTAGCTTAGCTAAACTACACACACTCAATAACCAGGCCCTCACACATCTAACACCTCCTTTACCCCCCACAATCATTTCAATAAGCACAAGGTTCATTTCAGTGTCTCTTTTAGGAAAAGTTACATAACAGAGCAAATCGGCTGACATTAACAAGGCCTGGTAGATATGAAACAAGCCTATTAGGGATGAATATGGAGAAGATGAATAAACATGGTAGCTACATTGTCCAGCTACAAGGCTATTTTGTTGCAAGGAACTTCTCCCTAGACGCTGGGAAACGTAAAATGGCGCAAATAGCCTAAGAGAACTCTTAAAAATATACATTAAATTATTTAAAAAAAAAAGTCATTTATGCGTCGACATGGTTTCTAGATATAACAACAAACTGGACATTAACAGGTAGGCTAGTTAGTTAGTAAATGAGGTTGGAAAGAAAGTCTTACCAGCCCGGTTGGGTGAGTGGTGTAGTTATGCGGCTCGGCTGTCAATGTGTGTGTGTGTGTGTGTGTGTGTGTGTGAGAGAGAGAGAGAGAGAAAGAGAGAGAGTGTGAGAGAGAGAGAGAGAGTGTGTGTGTGTAGAGTGCATCAGGGCGAGCGGACTGCACCAGCACACACATCCGTTAGTCCCGCTCAAACTCGAAGCCGAGAAAAACACCCAAAACGACGTTTACTCCAAAAAATCGACATCGAAACCGCGTCTCAAACATCTGAAGTATTTTACAGAATTTTTCAAGATTTTTTTTCTCCAAACACCTGATTCATTTTTTAAACGATTTTTTTTGGTCTTTTTTCAAAAAATGCTCCTTTTCCATAACGGAGCACGGAGAAAGAAAAAAAAAAACAACAACAGACGAGTCTTTCTCTCGCGCTCTCTCTCTCTTTTCCTCCCACGGACTCCGTATCAGTTAGAGACGTTTGATCACTTTGAACAGTCGCTTAATAATAATATTAATAAAAAAATAAAATAAATTAAACGTGGATAGTTTTTTTGTTTGTTTTTTTTTAAAGCTAAATTACTCGATGTTTTTTCCCCCTTCCTCCATTATCCGCAGCGTCGGGAGGGCCGGAGCGGAGTGCGCAGGCAGTGTTGATGTTATCGCGGCGCACTCGAAAATGGCGCCGAAAGTGACTCTGTTCATTCAAATCGTGAGGAGCCGCCCCCAGCCCGCCTGGGCATGCCGGGAACACAGACTGACTTTAAGAGCTTTGAAGGTGGCAGACTCCGGGTTTTTTTTCTCTTCTTCTTCTGGCAACTCTCACAGGCACATTTTCACCGCGAACACAACTCGAATGAATCTTTTTTTGTTTAGTCAGTGTCCTGTTTGAAAAAGGTCTGCAAAAGAGTTGGGAGTGAAAAGGCGTCGCCATATCGCGTTTGATAAGAGCATACAAGATAATGAAAAACAGAAAGCACCCTGTAGTCTCATGTAGCACTGAGGTCAATTAGGCTAAACCCCCCCCCCCCCCCCCCCCCCCCAAAAAAAAAAAAAAAAACCCCCACATCTTTATGGACTAGTGTATGTAAATCTATCCCCATCTCACTAATGGTCAACGGTGTAAAATGTGTTTTCTGCTCATTAAAAGAAAAACTGAGCTGATTTTTCCTCACCAGCTGCCTCTGAAACACACTTGGACGCCAGATTACAAACTTGCTGGCATATAGTTGCTACTACTACTACTAATTATTATTATTATTGTTATTATTAGTGAAATCAGGGGCAGCAGTGTGTAGCTATTAACTAGCCTATATACTCACTTATATTATAACTAGCTGAGGCCTGGTTCTCAGCTAGTTATAGGTTTAAATTAGCCAGATATTTAGGCAACACCATACCACAGCTTTCTTTCTTCATATTCTGGTATACACCCAGCTGTAAAAATAAAAAATAAAAAAAATAAATGCGTTCTGACTGCCATCTGACCAAAGCTAGACAAATCTATAGGCTATGTAATGTGATACATGGATAACATGAACTAGGCTATAAATATACAGTGCTGTGAAAAAGTATTTCCTGATTTCTTCTGTTTTTGTGTATATCTCATACTAAATAGTTTTAGATCTTCCTAACGAAATACAACATAAAACAGTGGCAACCTGATACAGTCGATAACACATGATACAGTCTTTATTTGTTTATTTATTTTTATTGAAGCAAAAAAAAAAAATGTTATCTAACACCTATCACCAATGTGGAAAAACTAATTGGCCCCTTAAACTTAAAATCTGGTCGTGCCACCTTTAGCAGCAATAACTGCAAACAAACGCTTCCGATAACTGGAGATCAGTCTTTCACTTACTTCTAGGACTAGGATTTACTCCTATGCTTTGGATCATGGTCTTGCTGCATAATCCAGTTGTGCTTCAGTTTCAATTTACGGACTGAAGACCGGGCATTCTCCTTTAGGATTTTCTGGTAGAGAGCAGAATTCATGTTTCCCTCAATTATTGCAAGTTGGCCAGGCTCTGAAGCAGAAAAGCATCCCCACACCATCACACTTCCACCACCATGCTTGGCCATAGGTATGATGTTCATTTTTGTGGAATTTTGTGTTCAATTTATGCCAGATGTAAAGGGACACCTGTTTTCCAAACAGTTCACTTTTTACTCATCAGTCCACAGAACATTCTCCCAAAATGCTTTTGGCAATTTTGGCAAAATTCAGACGAGCTTTTATGCTCTTCTGAGTTAGCAGTGGTTTTCACCTCGACACACTTTCATGGATGCCATTTTTGCCCAGTGTCTTTTGATAGTGGAGTCATAAACAGTGACCTTTTTTGATGCAAGAGAGGCCTGTAGGTCCTTTGATGTTGTCCTTGGCTCTTTTGTGACTTCCTGGATGAGTCGTTGCTGTGCGCTTGGAGGAATTTTGGAAGGTCGGCCACTTCTGGGAAGATTCACTACTATGTGGAGTTTTTCCATTTGGAGATAATGTCTCTCACTGTGGTTCTTTGGAGTCCTGGAGCCTTTGAAATAGCTTTGTAACCCTTCCCAGACTGATGTTTTTCAATCTCTTTCTTCCTCATCATTTCTGGAACTTCTTTCAACATTGGCATAGTGTATTACTGAGTAAGACCTTTTAACCAATTTCATGCTGTTGAAAAAGTTCTATTTAAGTG
This sequence comes from Ictalurus punctatus, assembly GCF_001660625.3. Taxonomy (NCBI): domain Eukaryota; kingdom Metazoa; phylum Chordata; class Actinopteri; order Siluriformes; family Ictaluridae; genus Ictalurus; species Ictalurus punctatus. Next base: position 12,628,985 of record NC_030441.2, on the reverse strand, counting down.
TTGATTTGATTGAAGAGGGCTGGAAGTAAACAAGCCTGGTTGCGTCTAGTCCAGCTGAACCCCATTTTATTATTGAATTAGTAACTGCTGGAGCAAATACATTTTTACACAGGCCTAGTTGGTACTGGACAACTTTTTTGCTTCAGTAAATAACATTATCATTTAAAAACTGTATTTTGTCTTTACTCTGGTTGTCTTTGTTTTATCTTAGATTTTGATTTAATTTCTGAAACAATTTAGTATGAGATATACACAAAAACAGAGTAAATCACTGTAGCCTATTATCCATACATTAATGCAATACAACTAAGACTTCTGATATTACAGTTAATATGTATTCTGTTTCTGTTTTTAAGTGATATACAAAGGCAATGTGTGTACACAGTATCACTTTTTATACAAGTTAGATTTGTCCCCCATGCATTGTTGCTAAGAAAAAAAAAGTACACAAATTTCTTAAGCGTTGTCATAAATAGTCAGAATTAAATACTAATCAGAAATAGAAATGCATAAATGACTACTTCATGGTACATTATTATCCTATGGACTATGTATATTCATGAATATGTACTATGTGTACATCCATACCTCAAAGCTTAGATATTTATTTGGATGTATTTTATAGCAAAAATGCTACAAATTTCTTTTTAAATTAAATGTCACCAAATTTACTAACAGCCAATTGTCTTTCTAATAAAAGAAACATGTGGATTCTTATTCATACCTCTTTTTGTTTTCCATCACTTCTTATAATCTTTTAATTATTCACTTTAAGAGGAAGGTTTCGAGGATACAACATTAAGGCCACATTTTAGGTGTGCATGCTTATTTTTTTTTATATAGTGTGTATTATATAGTGCCCAGCACCTCCTGTCTGTAATGTTTCTATCTATGATGAACACTATTACATTTTTTCAAAATTATATGAAACTATGAATCACAATATATTTATATGAAACTATGAATCAAAATATATTAAATGAAACTATGAATCAGAATATATTCTTGACTACCTTACAAAATCAGTCATAGAGTAACACTAATTTTGATGACCTTAAACTGTGACCAGGCTGTTCGTGCATGGCATGAGCCGTTTACGAGAGATGCCCATTATAAGAGCACATCCAAATTTTTCCTCTTGGTTATACTGTGGCATGGACAGTGTTTGACATAGCTGAGAGCTGCACACGAGCATGAATAGTAAGATTTACTTGAGTAGGACTAAGTGGTGAGTGTTTGGGGGCTGCCCAAAGTTAGTCACAATTTATTAAATGAAATCACAGCCAAAACATACAAAGCAGTGTTCTGTGACATATATTTCATATAACCATGGAGGTCTAGAAGTCCACTACTATAACTGCAGTTGATTCTCTTTAAGAATGAAAATGAAATAAGAATAAAAGTCTGACAACAAGCTTTATTCACTTCTATGAAAACTGACACTGCATATTTCTGACATTTACGATACACAACATGCAAATGTCTAAAGAGGCCTGTACCAAACTACAGTGACCTTGGAGCTACAATGCCTTTGGACCTCTGCTTGTATCTTTGAAAGGTCAAAATAAATTGCTTCATAACATAATCTATAATTCACATACTCAAGCTGTAAGTGAGATGCTAACTACCTCAATCTAATTGGCCATTTTACACTCAAACACTCCTCACACTACAATAAAATGACTCTCAGTACATGTTTGCAGCACTGTTATTTACATGTCGCTAAGGCATTTACATAAAAAATCCATGAGGCTGTTCGAATGCCTCTTCTTGTACGTAGTGAATAGATGAGGGCTATGTACCTATATGACCTGTCAAACAAGGTCAGCATGGAAATGCCCTAATAATAGTTTCTTGTACACTTTTTTGGTAGTGTCCATTCCTTCTCAATTTGATACAACAACAACAACAACAACAACCATTAATTCAGACCACCAGCAAAAATGTGGTGTAAATTCCACCACATGCTTAGCATTATTCATTGTAATAGATATTCAGATCTGTATGGCTGTCACTTCTGAGATGTCATTTTCATCATCGACTCAGAGAACGTCATTACAGCTGTGTTTGAAGGCCATCTGAAAATGAGAAGGTGGATCTAAACAATAGCTGTTTTGTATATCACTGCTAAAGAACAGGGTTGGGGTTGGAAATATACAGGAAAAATAGCGACCTACATAACTAGCTATAAAAATGAGTTTTAGAACATTTGCTATACGCCAGCCATTATTGTTGCAATTTGCCAGAATTCTTATGAACCAAGTACATTTGGTAGATAAAAAAACATTTCTGATTTTGATGCATTGTTACTGTGCCTTTGTATCCAGTATCTTTATATTTAAACAAGGTTTAAACCTTCACAGACCTATCTGAAGATAATAATTAAGGTAATAATGCTTCTGCAGCATTGTACACTATACCTTTGCTCTCTCACCCCCAGAAACGCTGCCAAGTCTGCTGCACGTCAAGTGAACTTTCGTGCACCCCGTCACTTGTCAGACACCGCTTTATTGTGTAAGAATAGGCGTAGTTGTAAGGGGCAAGCATGTGTGTGTATATGTGTGTGTGGAAGAGAGAGAGAGAGAGAGAGAGTGAGAAAGAGTGAGAGAAAAGGTTTTGTTCTCATTGAGGAGGCTCAGCCATCTCCCCTCCCTGGACTAAAGTTGTCTGTAGCAGCTGCACCCCTGTGATCTCCCCTAAACAGTGTGGGAGGGGGCAAGTGTGGGTACACGTCACCCCCCCACACACCCTCCCCTTTTATAGAGGCCAAAGCTGCACACTTAAGCGACAACATCCATCAAAAGCCAATAGAAGCCTGCAGGTCAAGCCTGAGAACACAACAGCGACCTCTGACCCCTGTTAAGTGAGCTGGCCTAACAAGACATGACCGCTGACTCACGCTGGTTTATTTGGTTTATTTCACCAATTAGAGTCCTGCAGGGGGGAGAGATTGCAAATGTGACAGCCTTCTGATTGCATGACATGAACAAAAAAGCCTTTATAAGCATTTAAAATATGTTCAAGCTTGTAGTGAGACTCCTTGATTACATAGCCTCAAGCAACAAATGCATCTTAAATAGTTATCAGTGTCTGAGTGACATTCTTCTCTATATTTTTAAAATCTAATGCAGAATTTTGTAAAGACATCACAATGCTCCTCAAATCCCCAAACTTTCAAGCTACAACTGCCTTGAGATCTTTTTTTTCACCACCAAGTTGTCATTAAAATCAGCACAGTCATCTTGTCATTAAAATACAAGTACAAGTACAAAACTACAAGTAGCCTAGTAAGCTACAACCTTCTTTCATAAAGTTACCGAGGTTCAAAGCAGAAGGATTGAGTACCTTCGTACACTGTTGATGTTCACAGTAGGCTAACATTTAGCCGATACACAGCTAATCACACATGCTCTGTCAAAAAAAGGTGTTTTAGAGACATAATTTGTTGCCCAAAATGCTAACACAGTTCCTTATAGTCTAATTATCTACCTCTACAATTTCATTGTACTAAAGGGTGCAAGAAACCTCAAATAGCCTGCGCACAATCGTGACAGGAGGACAGTCGTAACATGGTAACTAGCTTCTTCCTGTCACTGTGCACATGCTTGATATTGTCCTTTTTGAGTGTGATAAATTTCAACCACATGCACCTGACCTCTATTATGTTCTGGATAGCTCCTTGTATCTACTTGACCTTGAAATTACACATGTTATTGTGATCATTGGACTGTCTTCTAAAAAAAAACCCAAACATGACAGTGTGTACAATTTGACATTTTTGTAGCTGCTGTTTTTACTGTTAGTGTGTTAAATACAAAAAAACAAACTTGTGCATTGTGTATAGCTTTGAAAGACACAGGACTCTTGCACTTGGTGATCAATTTCAAAAACAGATTGATGGCCTCTAACAGCTCAGAGGAATATTAAAAGAAGGGCACAAATACATGGCAGAATTTAACTTCAGTTCTTATATCATATACTTGTTTACAGGCTTAGAAATATTTGTTACTGTTCCTGAAATGAAGATTGTAAATGGTAAGCACTGTACACTTTGTGTTTACATACGTACATGTCATGGAAATTATTCACTACGTCGATACGTGTTGTTGGTAGAACCAAGAGAGAAATATTGAGTTTTAAAGAGTGATATAATTATTCCTACCTTTGTACCATGAAATGTAACGGTTCATAAGTATACACACACACACACATACATACACACACACACACACACACACACACACACACACCAAGCTGAAAGCACAATCTGAAATGTTCTGCAAAATATAATAAAGGTCTGTGCATGTTTTTATTCTGGGATATTAATGTTTAAAATGTCTTAGGTTGCATGTACATCAGTCAAGTCCAGAATAAGCTCTTCAACTGTTTGGATGCAGCACTAAACATCCTTTTTTTTTTTCAAAAATTTTTTTTATCTGGGAATTCATTAATGTTACACACAGTCGATCTGAGATGCTGATGAACGAGCCCGTGCCTGCTTGCTCTCTCGCTCTCTCTCTCCCTCCACCGCCACCGCTACGAACTCAAACCCAACCGGATGTCCCGCCCTCCCGAGCTCTACCTCGATGATGTAAGCCCCCCCTCCGTCCAAATTTAGCACGTTGTTGATGCCTCAGAAGTTTTTCCTCTGGCTGAGAGCGCTGTCCGTTACACGACGTCACCACTATCCTGTTATTATTGTAAACAGTCTAGCCGTTTCTTTACCGAAGCCCCTCCACTGAGCGAAAAATCGCCCCGCTTCTTTGTTCGCAAAGTCAGCCGGTAGAGATGTTTTTTTTTAAAGCGAACTACACGGACTATTTTATTAGCCTAATAAACCGCCATTGGTAATACAGAGGTTTGCAAACGAGCAACATGTGTGAAAAATGTGTATTTCGAGATTGTCGCCAGAGTAACCTAGTGCTGTTGTCCTCAGTTTGAATGTGAGCTCTGATTAAAGAAAAAAAAAAAAGAAAAAACCGGCACTTCGGTTTCGCACAGAAAAAAAAGCTTCCGCCGGTGACTGAATACAAAAAGCGCACGGATTTAAACACTCAATGACAAAATAATAATAATAATAACAATGAAATTGAGACTTACAGCATTAACACCAGGGACTTCATTTTCTCAATCCTTTTGTGTCAGAGCGTAGCCTATAACCTGCCACCAAACCCGAATAAGCAATATTACTTTGGGGGAAATAGCGCCATTCTTCTTCTTCTTCTATTTGTTTGTGGTTTTTTGTGTGTGTTTTAAAAAAAATATATATTATTATTACACCCAACAACTGTAATGCACTCGCGCTCTCGTTGTTTACCTCCCCCGCTCCTGGAGGAATTTTGATAAGCTAGATAATGAGCCGTCGGTTTTACCCGGGAAACAACGCTGCAACTTTCATCCTCAAACATGAAGCCAGTGCATGAAAACACACCTATATGTACAGTAGATTTGTAAGGAAGCCCTACAACAAAGCGCGCTGGGTCGCGTTGCTCTAATTCGAGACAAACGCGCAGCTACACTGATATACAGGCTGTGGATAGAGGAGGAGAAAGGGGGGGGGGGGGGAAGGTTTGCGATTGAATAATGATACTTACTTCAGCGGTGGATAGCAGCGCTATAGGATTCCCATCACATCGTAATGTGCACAGGAGAGCACATCAAAATCACAAATAATATTCCAGCAAACTGGCACACACCGGGCTCCGGTTAGCGCGCGCCAGTCGAGGCGGCTGTATCTCTCTCTCTCTCTCTCTCTCTCTCTCTCTCTCTCCTTTACTCTCTCACTCTCTCTCTCTCTCTGTCTCTCTCTCTCTCTCTCTCTCTCTTTTTTTTTGCAATTATACGCCAAGCTTCAAGGAAGTTGTCCTTTTGTTCCAGCATTTATACATTGCGTCAATGTTGCGAAAAGAGGAGGCGGAGCGGTGGCACTTGGAGTAAAGAGAGAGAGAGAGAGAGAGAGAGAGAGAGAGAGAGAGAATAAAACACACAAGCACACGACCTTATGTACACAAACCCAGAAATCCTCCACCCTAACAAAACCGGCGGATCAGCTCGGGTCACGTGCTCCGGCGCTCGCACCATGGTCTACGGCAAAGTTAGCGCGGAGGAGCAAAAAAAGCTCGCCCCTTTTTCCACTCGGTTTCGTGTATACGGCTCACGGGAAGTGGGTAGACCAAGTGGCCCGGCAATTCTTCACCAATTCGCTCCGTGATGGAAAAACTGAACGTGGTGAAAACGAGTGCGTGCGGGCGCGCGTGCGTGCGTAAGTGTGTGTGTGTGTGTGTGTGTGTGTGTGAGAGAGAGAGAGAGAGAGAGAGAGAGAGAGAGCGCGAGCCGGTGTGTGTTGGCTGTCAGCACAGAGCGCGCGCACCCTGCCGTAGCAAAACCGATGGTTCAATGCGCGGAGAGAAAACGCTTCCTCCGTTTTCATGATGTCTGTATTTGCTGTTTGAAGTAGTAGAGAATGTAGGCTATTAAATGCTACTCATTGGGTTGCCCTATAGCTCGCTATTACAGCCGAGTTGCATCACGAAGTTTGCTTACCGGCTCTGCTGTCAATCATTTTTTTCTGGCTTCACGCGACGACCAATAAACGCTGCTGCTTGTCCTTCAGGTAACTGGACGCGTTCAATGTATAATGTTTTTTTTTTTTTTTAATTATTTAAATTTGGTAGTTATTCAATAATCTATTTTTATATTTGATATATTTTAGGTTCTTTTTGTCTTCTTTTAGAGTTACATATGCATATGTGTGTTAAGCGCCCGCACATAGGCTATGTTTTCAGGAAAGAGTGTTCAGTCTAATAACCAAAACGGTTCACCAGTGTGTACCAGGGAAACCTTGAAGTTCTATGTAGATTCTGAGAACAAAGGGTTGCCCTTACAGAAGAGTTTCTGGGAACCCGTGCACCCAAAAAATCCCCCTTTTTAAAAGAGTGAAGCTATTATTCTTATATCAAGAGTGTGAGCAATAACAGGTGGTTGTCTGAGGCTACAAGGCAAACTGGAGAACAGGCTGGAGAAGTGGTTGAGATTTTCCACTTGACTAGGCATTATTTCTCATGTGAGATCTCTATGCTTGTTTTACCACCATTCAACCCTGTTTTTATTTATTTATTTATTTATTTAATTTTTTTTTAATTGTAGCTGAATTTGAGACTTGGTGGAACTCACAGCATGAAAATATTCATGAAATACACACCGATAAGAAATAACCTCAAAACTAACAACAGACTTACTGCTTACAAGGTAAAGGCGTTATTATTTTTATTATCAAAGGTCACATTTCATGAGGCCGAATGTATGACAGGCTGCTTCAAACTCTCATAATTCAAAGACAGACCAAGGAAAATGTTTTTTTTTAATGAACTTTCATGCCCTAAAAGGAAGTGAGCAGCCCTACAGCAAATAACCTATACTATTCAAAATGTTGTTTTTTTTGTTTTGTTTTGTTTTTTGTTTTTTAAATAGCATGGGTCCCTGGTGGTGCAGGCCTATAAAACCCACACAGCCCATCTCTGTAGAGGTCATCTGAGCTTTGGTGTCACCTGTCAGTCGATGTAGGTGTATCTGTTCCCTAACACCCAGGGGACGACAAGTCCATTAATGCCTTATTGTGTGCATGTATAAGGTAAACAAAACCCGTACACCCTGGAAAGAGTATGAACTTCCATATTCCAGGCTACATGTCCGCATCAACAAGTAATTTTTTTATGCTGTTTTAGACAAGCTGATACCAATGTTAGGAATGAGTTGGACGCATGAGCAGATAAATAGCTCATAGGCTACTCTCGGAAATAAAGATACCAAACTGCACTTTTCCTTGTTGAAGGAACGGTACATCAGCCGTACATCTTTATATGTATCTCTGACCAGGGAAGGTGCACGAGAGTAAAGCATTAACGTCAGTGGTCCTTAAAGAGCAAATATTTACCTTAAAATGATTTATATATATATATATATATATATATATATATATATATATATATATATATATATATATATATATATTTAAAAAATATATATATATTCCCGTTTCCAGCTGAACAAAACCGATTAAAGATATATAAATACTCTTTGTTGTACCACACCAACGACAAGGGGAATAAAATACTGTTTATTTCTGAGAGTGTGCTGAATGATTCCGTAGGTGCCCGCACGTGCGTTTTACAGTCTAATTCTAACATCTAATTTAACGATCCTTCACTACAGGATATAAGAAGAGCCGAATTTTTGTCCGATTCGAGTTTCATAAATGTCTCACCGGTTTGCATTACCATCCCAAGATGCTTAATGTAAATTCAGGATGTTATATCTGGAACGAAAAGTCACACACCGGACTGAATCAGATGACATTATATTCTATGCGCTTATAATAAAGTTGTTGCATGACAGCAATCAACGCCAGAGAGAGATATCTATTAATCCGACACCCACAGGCTGTTCAAGTTCAGGTCTTTTTTTAAACAATAAAAGCCTGAAACAGCAAACTATAACGAAATCATTGACGCTGTATGGTTGTGTGGTGTTAAAACGATGGAAAGTGTCTGGTGGGAGTTTATTTTATTCTGAGCTCCATATAAAGCGACTTCTTACAAAATTCGTTGTAACGCTATTTTGACAACCGGTTTATTTTGTTCATTTCTTTCAGACATGACGGATGGACACGCGGGAATTGCGACTGTTTCAGTGAGTTATTTAGAAAAGGCAGACTATCTGGCAACAATAGTGTCTTTAAGAAAAAGGGGAAAAAACAGGGACGTTTCAAATTTCTCCAAAACTACGACATTATTGATAAACGCCAAACGGAATAAACGTGATTATAAGACAGAAATACGGATTATAAAACAGAAATACGGATTATTTTCAAGGGTGGGGAAAAAAAACCCCAAATAAACCCAAATGCTACTTAAAAATATGATCATATATTTCCATTTAAATTTACATGCAATATTATCAATCAAGTCTAAGTGAGTAATAGGAAGTAAAAAAAAACTTGTCATGTAAAGACAGATCATTTCCACCCTACACAAATAAAACTTCGTCTTGTATTTATTAATCACTAGTTTCACCAAGATATTATTTTTATTTTATGGTACATATTTCAGCATGTTCGTTTGCATAACACTCTGTATAGGTCCAGCACGCGCGTTTTGCATTGCCTGTTGTGTCTAACTTTTCTTTAGCAGAACATTTTCCTTTTTAGTCATTTGTTTATTTGTGTGTTCTGTAGATTTGTCGATTCAAATCGTAGCGCGCGCACACATAATTTAAATGGAGACTGTAACTGTGAATGCAAATGCATAGGCTATAAATAAGTCGAAACATGTAATAGAGGGTATAAGCTATTGCAAGATATCAAACTGAATGTTGCCTGTGACATTATTGGAAATATAGCCTATGCTCACACAGATAGGATATTTTTTGAAGAAGAAGAAAAAAAAAGGTCGCACATTTTTTCTATTACTTTTAGGCTATGTTTTTTTTTATTACTATTTCAAACAGCACCGTTTTATACTTTGACGTCATAATTTTTATTTATTCATTTATTTTTAATAAAAGGATCTACTTTTAACCAACTGTTTGAGCAGATTAGTTGATGGGCTTCATTGAGCCGGAGTTAAAACTGAATGCTCAAGCGAAACCTCCAACAATAGCGCTTTTATTGGCGTAATGAGTCATTACAATTACTGCACTAAACCTGAAATAGGATAAATATTGTCTTTCATTTTTTTCCCCCCTTGATGAGTCATAAGCTTGGGCTTATTGCGCGGTATTCTTGAAATGACTGACATGGTAATGTAGGCCCTAACAGATGAGAATGTGAAAGGTCACGTTGTATCGGTTTAACTCTGAATGTTACTCATGCTCAATTTAACTCTTAATTATGAATACTATCAAGTTTCTAAATATAGACCAATAGACCATAGTTTACCATTATCTCACTTGATAACACGGTTTACTTCATTCAGTCATTTATGACAGCAGCAATCGGAGTAGGGTCTAAATCTATAATTTGTGTGCACTGAAAATAATGATAACGCATTGATTTAATATTTATATACAACATTTTCACAGTCCAGAAAAGTTACAGTCCAGAAAAGCTTTAACACTCCAGCAAACTAAAACAAAACAAAACAAAACAAAAGCAAAACCTACTGTGTTGAATTAACGCCTCCAATGTTCCCACTTTACAAGTGAATAGGCTACTGTAAAAGTTAATTCAGCACCAGGAGTTAATTCAGATGGTTAATCCAGCACTCACGTGGTCATTTGGCCTCTTAAAATGTAATTCCAGTGACATTCAGAATTCATATCCTGCTTTCCCTCGTCTGTCGATTCAACTCACGGTTGCCAGATTGGGCAGGTTCCCTCCAAATTTTTTTGATATGACTTTAATCTAAATGGACTGGAAGATTTCTTGTACTGGTAGTGGAAATATTATCTGGACTGGTTTATTGAAGAAGGTTTTAATTGTTAATTGTTACAGTTAATAACACCCATACACTAATTCCTGGTGGTTCTTTGTGGCGTTCCCCTTTGAGGGGGTGGTTTCTTAAACTTTCTTAACATTTTCCCTTTCAGAAAAACAGTATCAACCCTGCTGGGAAAAAAGCCCAAGAGAAACCATGACAGAAATTCTTATGGTTTCCACTACAAATACAATTACAAAAAATCAGCTGTTAACCATCTGCATCCAAAATAGGATATAATGTGTTTGTGTACATCTTAGATCATTATCATCAAACCAATTAAGCCATGGTAGAGACAGATTTGAATTTGGATGCTTAATGATGTCCTAATGGTCCCTACTGGTGTCCAGTAGATACCAACATGTGATCTTTAAGTTGCCAACGGTGTTATATTGGTCCTTAATAATATCCACTCGACATAAAATGCCACCAATAGAAGGCAACAAATTACCAGACACAGAGGGACTATTAGAGTTTCTATTAAAACCAGTACAATTCTCATTATAAACATAAAAACCATTACATATTCTATAAGGGTTTCTATTGGGGGGTTTTTCAGCAGGGAATTTTTTTTTTAAAGAAAAATAGAATTAACAGAAACTATTAAAATACCCCTTAAGAGATCTCTATTTTTTTTTTTTTTTTTTTACTTAACATTTCCATGGTAAACAGGAAAGAAGCCTATTTAGATAACAGGACATTCACAGGTGTCTCATGGCCTCCTGTCTCTCAACTCGTTCATGTCTGATCATGTATTGCCTTCTCTGATATCACAACCGTTCCAGGTTTGTGCCCAGTTTCAGGATCAGATTCCTCTCCTGTTTGGATCCCATTATAATCATCAGTGTTAATTCCTACATGGTACATTTGGTGCATTTGGAGCTAATACAGTATGAATTCTAAAACTTCTCTAAAAGTTAGCAGTGGTTCTCCAGCATACTGACATTCAGTCACATAGGCAGGGCCTGAGATCTGTGTCGATCTTGAAGAATCCCAGACCTGGGGTCAGGTTGCACTGTGTCAGCTCTAATCTCAGTCACAGCAGCATGACAGTCAGGACTGATCCAGAAGCAGTGTTTCCACTCTGTGATGCTTCATAACGGGCGAGACCTATTTATAAAGAGTTGCTAGCCTCTTCAGTTTCACTGTCTGCTCTCCATCCCTATACTGCTGAGCATTCAGGAGTCTTTTACTTCGCCAAACAAGAAAACGGATCCAAGAGGGTTGTCCAAGTGTTCGACATAAACAGAAAACAAATATAGAGGAAACTGCAAGGTTAGAAGGTCAGAAGTGCTTGTGTGTTTGTTTGTGCCTGCGTGTGTGTGGGGTGTTTGTTAGTGTGGTGTACTGCTTTCAGATAATACTCACTGTAGTTGTGAACCGACTTTACCTTTGTATAAATGTGCTTAATATTTACTATGTACAATTTTTTGTACAATATCCAAATAAAAAATACAGATCATTCATTCAGTTGTGATGTGTGATGTGCTTTGACAAGGGTTTTAAAGGTGGGGTCAGAGATTTTTTTCTAGAGAAAAATTTCTGGAGTAAAAATTGTTTTGTAATATTTGGTAAAGTTCAAAACAAGGAGACGGATCTCTTTGCAAGTCGAATCTGAACGCAACAAACTTTTCACTATTGTTCAGGCGTTCTAGCCTAGGCAGCACAAATGCATGGTTTTGGGGGTATGGCTTTGGGAGGAACAACAAATAAAGGGTCTGTGTTTTCTTTTCAAACCACTGACTGTAACTTTAACTGATTTAGCTGTCCTAGTGTAGTCACACACAGGAAGAACAATATTATATTTATGGGTCCAATGAGGTTCCAAAGAGGCCTACATTTTAATGGCCATCTGTAGCTTCTCTATTTTGTATTGGCTAGTCAGAAGGCACAGGATGTGTGTGTGTGTGTGTGTGTGTGTGTGTGTGTGTGTGTGTGTGTGTGTGTGTGTGTGTGTGTGTGTGTGTGTGTGTGTTTATACAGGCATTTTGAGGAAGTTAATGAGTAAAAGTACAGTGGTTAGAGATACCTCCTGCTGTCATGACCTGAACTAGGTCAGAATCCAAACAGAGAGATCACTGACTTAGAACGATGTGCCCTCTACAAAAAGAAAAATAATAGAGTGAAAACCTTCTTTCCTTCTCTTTCTCTTTTGCTCTCTGCCTTTTCTTTTTTACCATGGAATGATAATTAGATAGTAAGGCTGACCTACATGTCCCCGTAATGAATTGTGGGCTGCTCTTCATTTAAGTGTGACATCTTGCCAGCAGGGGGAAGGCCAAGGGTCCCTGTCACAAGACACAAGAACCAGAGACACATGAAGAACCGCCCTGACCAGCACCCACTTGGCCTCGTGGGAACTGTGGAGGAGGACTTTATGGAAATGCAGATTTAAAAAACGTAGTAGCCTCAGGCCATCTTGCTGATTTTATTTTCTTTCAGGCAGCAAACAAGCACAAAAGCTTAAAGGACTGGTTCAATAGTTCATGCTATTTATCAGCTCAGGTATGTTTGGTGTCCGATGTTTGAGTTACAAGGCTATTGTACCTGTAACCTGCAACGGAAGTTTATCTCACCCAAATCCTTTTGTTTTAAAGGTCACTAGACAATTCATTTACTTCCTTTAAGAATTCATGTTATAAACAGATTTACTGAATAGATAAAAATCTATAACCTAAATTTCACAATATTATATATAACGTCCATAAATTTGGAGTGTGGAGTGTAATGTGTAATGTGTATAAATGGAGTATAATGTAATATTTAATTACATTATACATAATACATATTTAATATATTATGTATGGCCACACTTAGTTTTTGTCACGATATTGATTTAGAGGCAAATGCAGAATACAACTGAAACGTTTTAATAAGGCACAAACAAAACACAAAACAAGACTTACATAAATCCAGGACTAGACGAACATAATACAGAAGGATAAATCAAACAATGCAAGACAATCTGTGCAGTGCAGAACGCGACTATTTATACACAAGTGCTAATGGGCCAAACTTGAATCAGGTGAAACAGAATAGGTGCAGTGGCTGATGGGAATCGTTGTCTTAGTCTTTCTGCACAGCCAATGAGCAGCCAGTGGGAGGAACAAAGCGCAAGGCGGATGCTAGAGGGTGATGTGAGGGGGGAGGGAAGTTCTTTGCGAGGACAGAGGTGGGAGCAAAGTTGTCCACGAGGCCAGAGGGGGGAGTGAAGTTCTCCGCGAGGCCAGAGGGGGGTGCGAAGTTCTCCACAAGGCCAGAGGGGGGAGTGAAGTTCTCCGCGAGGCCAGAGGGAGTGAAGTTCTCCGCGAGGCCAAAGGGGGGAGTGAAGTTCTGAGCGAGGCCAGAGGAGGGAGCGACGTTCACCGCGAGGCCAGAGGGGTTTGTGAAGTTCTCTGCGAGGCCAGAGGGGGGAGTGAAGTTCTCCGCGAGGCCAGAGGGGGGAGTGAAGTTCTGAGCGAGGCCAGAAGAGGAAGGGATGTTTTCCGCGAGGGCAGAGGAGGGAGCGATGCTCTTCGCGAATCATGACGGAGGAGCGATATCCTCCGTGCAGCAGGAAGGGGAAGTGACATACAGCAGGATAACAGAGTGATGTCCTCAGCTGAGCAGGATGGCAGAGCGACGTCCTTAGCCAAGCAGGGTGGCAGAACGACATTCTCTGTTGGCTCGGTGAGCTGAACAAGATCCACAGTGGGACAGGGAGGGTGGGAGATGACTTCAGCCTGGTTGGAAAGCTCCTTCTTGATCTATCCCCTGATGGCAGACATCACTTCATTGGACTCTGAAAAATTCTGCTGCATCCATTGTTTTAGGTCATGTGTTCCGTCACGATATTGATTTAGAGGTGGATGCAAATGCAGAATAAAATTGAAACCTTTTAATAAGGTGCAAACAAAACAGAAACTTACATGAAACCAGGACTAGAATAACGTGCTACAGCTGGACATACCAAACAATGCAAGACAATCCGTGCAGTGCAGAACGTGACTATTTATGCACAAGGTCTAATGAGCCAAACGTGAATTAGGTGAAACAGACATGTGACTCGGTGCATTGGCTAATGGGAATCGTAGTCTTAGTCTTTCTGCACTATTTACATGACAGATCACCCTCCTTAACACGCAACTCCCGAATGTGTAATCAGATCAGGAGGGGATCCAGGATCCCCAGACCAGATGTCCCTAAGCACTTCAGAATTCCTTTGTCTCTCATCCCCCACGGGGCTGGACAGAGGACGCCTGATGTATTCTCTGAGGTTCAGGTGTGGGGCAGTCTCTTCCGAACTACAGAGAGATGACGATATGCCCCGCCTGGCATGGGCGCAGAGTGATGGCTACTGCGCAGCAGTAAGTCAGAAAGAGGAAAGAAGCTCAAGGCGAAGCCTGAGGGGGGAGCGACGTCCACCATGAAGCTAGAAAGGGGAGCGACACTCTCCGCGAGGTCCAAGGGAGAAGTGACGTTCTCTGCTAGGCCTTAGGAGGGAGCAAATTTCTCCATGAGGCCAGAGGGGGAGTCAAGTTCTCCCTGAGGCCAGTGGGTGAGGGAAGTTCTCCGTGAGGCCAGAGGGGGAGGGAAGTTCTCCGTGAGACCAGAAGGGGGAACTATGTCCTCCAGAGCAGAAAGGGGAAGTGACATATGGCACGAAGCAAAGAAAAGGAGCAACGTCTTCAGTGGCACATGGCGGCAGAATGACATTCTTAGCTGAGCAGGATGGCAGAGTGACGTCCTCAGCCAAGCATGGTGGCAGAGCAATGTCCTCAGCCGAGCAAAAAGGCGGAGCGACATCCTCTGAAAAGTAGGAAGGCGGAGCAATGTCCAAATAGGAGTCTGTCGTAGTGACATCCGAGGTGGAGCAGGGAAGCAAAGCAGAGCTCTTGTCTGCACCGGGAGATGGAGCAACGTCCTCAGCTGAACAGATAGACTGAGGGGCGTCCTCAATCGATCAGGGATGCTGAACGGTGTCCTCAGTTGCGCAGGGAGGTAGAACGACATTCTTCGTTCACTTGGCGGGCTGAGCAAGATCCACAGTGGGGGAGGGAGGGTGGGAGATGATTTTCACCTGGTTGGAAGGCTCCTTCTTGATATATCCCCTGATGGCATAGATCACGTCAAGCCATTCCCGATTGGCTTTGATTAGGGAAAATCTCCCTTCCTTCTCCTACTTTGATTTTTCCCTTTCATAAAGGGCCTCTTGGACTCTGAAAAATTCTGCTGCATCTATTGTTTTAGGCCTTGCGTTCTGTCATGATATTGATTTAGAGGTGGCTGCAAATGCAGAATACAAGTGAAATGTTTTAATAAGGTGCAAACAAAACACAAAAAAAGACTTAGATGAAACCAGGACTAGAATAACGTGATACAGATGGACATACCAAACAACACAAGACAACCCTTGCAGTGCAGAACATCACTATTTATACACAAGTGCTAATGAGCCAAATGTGAATCAGGTGAAACAGACTAGATGCAGTGGCTGATGGGAATCATAGTCTTAGTCTTGCTTCGCTGTTCACATGACAGGTTTTTTTTTTTCATTAGATTTTTATAAACAAATAAGCCAATGTAATGTGGTGCAGGTTCAGGAAATAAAAGTGCTCCTGTTTAGAATAAAATTTACATTTGCTACATGACTCTACACGAGCTACAGTACTGTAAAAGTAACACTGAACTTGAACTTGAACCCAGCTATCTGAATCAGCGAGATGACCAAGCACTTAGCTATTATGGATAGCATGCATACTAATGGCGTTATGAGCGTTACATTTCTATCCAAGTTGAGATGGACACCATATATGCATGCACACACACACACACACACACACACACACACACACACACACACATACACAGTACTCAATGTTGGGAATGCCATGCATCCTGTGCTCAGTCAGCTGGTCTCTATGTTAATTCATGAGGTCAAATGCCATAGTGAACCCGGTCAGCTTCAAATATACTAGTGCTAACTGGATAATGGACCCAGCACACTTAAAAGGTTTGTAATTTTTCAAGTGTTTTTTTATTTTTAATATCCATAAAATTCTAATGATACTTTAGAAAAATGGTCATTCGCAATGGACATGCAATGGATCTGGATCCAAATTTGTTTTGTTTGTATATTTAAGGCTCTTGTAAAGTTATTTTCTGGCCCAGAAATTAGTTCCTTCCAAGTTACGACATACCCCTTTTTCTTAAATCTATGTACGTAGTTTGAAATGACACGGCCAGTTCATTGGTAGGAAGAGGAAGACTTGTCGTTGCCTTGTTAGAAGAGAGATTTAAGAATAACAGACTGTTATTCCACTTTCCATAGCTGTTACAGTCTTTACCAGGACACAATGTATTTGTATTTTATAGTGTATAGTAAAAAAAAAATGATAACATCATTTTGTTTATCACAATACAAACAGCAATGTGGCAAGATGAAAATATCATGAACACCACTAGTAGGAATAATAAGAGTTACGAAAGTAACGGTTACAGCAGAAGTTATGTACTGTAGCAGACTGTTTGTGTTTTCGGGCCGGTTCAGTAGCAGGAATCTCTCTGGCATGACTTGCCAACAGAGGCAGCTGTGTGGCTCACAGACAGACACACACACCCATGGTGTCTGTAACCGCCCCCCAGCTGTTGCCTGACTGCATGTCAGAGCTGCCACAGTGAACGCGAGCGTGAATGCCAAAGATTGTAGCTTCTGACATACTCCCTCTCTTTCTCTCTTTCTCTCTCTTTCTCTCTCTCTCTCTCACCCCCCTCCATCCACCTAGCAGACTGATGAGTACACGAAGAAGGGAATGTACCTAAATGTGTACCAGTGCGAGTTTTCGTGGCACACTCCGCAGGCACCCGAACCATTTGCACTTGCTAATGACGTTCGCCAACCACACCAAAGGTTTAAACACAACGATGCCATGGCACTTAGCTGTCTCTTAAGAAAGGCCATCAAAGGCAGTAGTACATCCAGCTGGGTGCTTAGATTAAGCCTAGACATGAGCCATGGTGTAGCAGAGCTGTACAAGGCTGTAGGGATCAAGGGTGAGGTGACTGATGAGGAATTATTCTAGAGTTAGTTGTTTAATGCTATAGGTTACTTTTTAAATAATACAGATCCTTCTCAATGTATCACCATTTAGAGTCGCATATATAAAATTTCCTATTCCACTGTAAAAAATATTGATGACCTTATTTAATAAGACTTGATTTTGTATGATCAGTTAAACGTTGTGCCAACCTTTTAGCAAGGAAAGGAATTAAACTAAATCAGATTTTATTAACCCTTGCTTAAAAGTATAAACTAGGTCTAAATTGTCATCACTCTATGTTTTAACAATGTACATTATGAATGTTCATTTTCTTTTTTGAGTATTGTCTCTTAAGTCTTCAAATGGTCTCATCATAAATAATGATTTTGAGTTATGGCCTTGTCATGAGTTGTTTTTATTATGTTTTAAAGTATCATAATAATGTCATAAACATATCCTGACAACAGCCGTAACTGGGTACATTGAGTGATATAATAGTGTTTTGTTAGCCCATGTGCTCGCATATTGATTAGAACACCATTAGTGTCAAATAAGATGTAATGTTGATGTTTGTCATTAAAAAATATGCTAGCTACAGGACAAAAATTAGCATGTGACCTAAACTCTTGGAATAAACATGACAGCTAGCATGACAATTATTGGCATTAGACTCAGAGCCATCAAAGCTAACGCATGCAGGCACATGAGCGTCTTTCTCCCAGAGTGCTAGCCCTCATCGACCACAGTGGATATTTAGCACTTTAGCCTGAAACTCAGCGGAGAATTTCATCACAGAAATATATCAATAAAGTACCAATTACTAAATCAGTGCAGAAAAAACATTATCATGTACTATATGGGATATAATACTGTTTATTAGTATTCTCTTAAATAACAATTCTCCTAAAATATTGCGAATACAGTATGTATGTATATATTCAGTATTTTTTTAATACCTCAATTCCATTCTCAATTCCACGTCCTCCTTAGAATAAATAATTTATCATATATATTTTAGCTTAGTTTATTCCCTTTTTACTTCCTCCTATTTCTTTTAATTATTTGCATATCAATGTTACATGCATTCACCAGACAAAAACAGGGCCACATCAACAAAAGCATTGTTCAAAGTAAGTGCTTTTTTCTGTCCATTAGCATGTTTTTTTTTATGGTTCACAATTGCCACTATGGGATTTGTAACCGTTTTGTGTTATACTATGTTACGTGTTGTAGTTCCTATTGGTGGCTTTTGAGTGAGCATCATAGCAGAGATCATGCTGAAATTTTAATAAAAAATGTTGTCATCAGCTGTCCTTTTCTCCTGTGATCAAATCATTAAGTCACTTACTGCTTTTATCACAGGAGAAACAACACCACAGCTCTGTTTTTGACACTATTCATTCGTAAAACACTCAACTGAACACTGTACTTCCATATTTGGTTCAAATCTATTCAGGTATACCAACTGAACAACTGTACTAACATGATAGATCAGACTGGTTCTTCAAATCTGGCCCTCGAGGTGCACTGTCCTGCAGAGTTTACCTCCAATCTCAAACTCACAATAAATTACAGCACAATGCTACTATAGAGGACTTATTTCAGACAAAAGTTCATCATTTGTATCTGGTCCACCACCAGAGATATTAAACCCACAAGTGAGGGATTTTTTTTTTAAATACTCAAACATGAAATGTTTTGCATGGACAATATACTTACCTAGATATCCCATTCAAAATTAAGACTGAGTCTTGAACCCTTCCAATTATAAATTGACCCTACAAGTGGAACTGTGAGAAATCTTGAGCATTACATTTGGACTTAAGTTGTAAGTCTAAGGAACATGAATGTGCAAAATGTTTATATATGTACATATACCTTGTAATCTTTAGAGAAAAGTTTTTGTTCCAAGGAGCTAGGACCATCCTGAGCCGAGATATTAACATTTTTGTAAACAGCTGTATAACCAAAAGTTGTTCTGTGCCATGACACAAAGATGGCCACTATCATTAAACCAAGTAAAATAAAAATAAAAAATCAGGTGATTTTGCAATGCCTACAGACGATCACCCTGTATTGGACCACTTGAGATGGAATTACCCAGCACTGATCTCAACTCATGACCAATGAAAGGTCATAAATCATACAGTGTAAAGCCAAATAAATCATCTCTCATTTCTATTTCTTTTTTCTTTTCTTTTTTTTTTACCTAAACTAATTCCATGAAACTTTTTCCACTAAGCTGAATTAAAAGATGCAAAGAGGAAAAGAAAAACATAAACTGATGTAAGAGAAGCAACAGGAAGTGAGGGAGAGAAAAGAGAGAAAGAGAGAGAGGGAGAGAGAGCACGAGAGAGAGAGAGCACGTTTATAAACCAGTGAACATGTGTGAAAGAGAGATAAAGAGAGAGAATAAAAGACAGAGGGCTGGGGTAACTCTCGGAGCGTGAACTGTCATTTATATATCGAACATGAATCATCTTCAATGAGACGAACCCACACACTGACCACAAGCACATCAAAGCAGACCAAAGATCAAATTCGACAGTGTGTACTGGATAAAAAAAGTGCATGCAGCATATAGTTGTGTTTCTACACATATGTAATACTCTAAATACTCATCATGTTTACTGTTCAAAGCCTTCACATTACAGCATGTGTATAAGCCTGCAGCAGCTATTAGATCAGGTATTATTCTGGGTGTGGAAAATCTTCCTACTCAGTTGCTGGTACTGAATTGTTTATATTGTAAATTGTATTGTACATTATTATTATTATTATTATTATTATTATTATTATTATTATTATTATTATTATTATTATTATTATTATTTAACCATGAATTAAAATGAAATTGATGCAGTGCATTAATTTTAATATGAAGATAATTTATTGACAGTCTGACATCCTGACATCTGTTTTTGCACATATGTTTAACAAAAAAAAAAATTCTGCTACAAAAGACTATATCATGTTCCAAAAGATTTTTTTTATTTTTTTTTAAATCACATACTGTTTAATGAATGCAAAATAAAAAAAATCTGCCACCTGCCATCTAAATATTGTGCTTCTCCTCTGATGTCAATTTGAAAAATGTATGATGTGCATTTGGATATGAAAGGCATTTGCAGATGAGACATGGTCCTTGCACGTAAAAAATGAATCAAATTGTGCTCTGACCAGTACAAATCCATCATGTCATCAATGCACTAAAAGCAGAGGAGAAGGGAGTAGGTGTTTATGATATGTCCTTAAGAGATCAATATTAGACCAAGACCACACATTCCTGTGGGAAGGCATTACAGAGTACAAAAAAATCCCTGCTGTAGATGACATTTTTGGACATTTTTAACAAAAAAGAAAGAAAGAAGCAATTGAATATTAATTGTTTGTGTTCAAACACAATTGAATATTAAAGAGATTATACTGTTATACTGCCATGGACAGAAGTACTAAACATTTATATTTCATAAACTATGAAAAGTGAAAACTGTGTCACTTCCTAAAGCAAAGAAACTCAAGAGAAGGTAATATCATAATTTTTTCATAAGTGCCAGATTCTTTTTTTATTATTATTTATTTACTCACAGCAATGTTTTATTGACACTGGTAATATTTACCTAGAGATGGGTGACAAATTAAAGTTAAACCCGGTGGCTCTGTTATGCTGTGGGCGACATTATTTTCTGGCATGATTTGTGTCCACTTTTCCTCTTAGAGGAAATGCTCACTGCAAATCAATACAAAGTTCTTCTGACTGATCACCTTTATCCTATGATGAAACATTTCTATCCTGTTGGGAGTGGTCTCTTCCTGGATGACTCCTCCCCTATCCACAGGGCACGAGATCTCACTAACTAGAATGATAAGGATGAAAATGATGTCAATCATATACTATGGCCTTCACAGTAATCAGATCTTAATCCAATTGAACATCTTTGGGAGATTCTAGAGTGAAGTGTTACCCAGAGCTCGAACAATCATCACCACAGTCATCAAAGCACTAAATGAGGGAATATCTTTTGGAAGATTGGTGTTCATATCTCCGGTTCATCTCTCAACACCATACCAATACCATTTATGTTGTTTTTTTCCTTTCATTTAGGCTAACCACAGGCCATCTATTCCCTAAACATGCTCACTACATGGAGAAAATGCAGTGTGCCATACACCTCACCAACATAATCCAGTAAGTGACTGCTGGAAATGAACTACATTGCATGCAATATCATTTTTAAAACACATGATGTACTTGTTTATTAAACTTCATCAGTAAAAGTGTACAAATAAAAAAAAAAGTGAAAATAAAGTATGCCATAAATGACACGCATTCATTCAGCGACCTGTGAAATTCATACAGTTGTATCTATTGCATGTTTACGCAATTAGAAGGTAACTTATAATGAGTCAGAGGTTAAACATAATCAAAATCAAAACAATCATTTGCATAGACTTTATTTTCAGAATCACTGATCTGCTTTTCTTAGCTCTATCAGTCATGTTTCTTCTCAGACATAATCAAACTTTTCCCCTGTTCTTCGGTCAGTATAAGTCCCTCGAACAATTTTAAAAAGTGACATGTAAGTGTGTGGAGCTGATCTTGAATCAGCAGGAGGGGGAGTTGAGTTGTGGTGGATGCTAACAGCAGCCCACAGCACAGCCGTGTGGAGGCAGGGGGGAAAGCTTGTCTCTGTCATCCCCTCAGAGAGAGGACACCCTGCTGCAACTCCACACCACCGCACCTCAGTGCAACCTCAGCTATTCCCAATAATTCAACACACCCAATCACTCTCTCTCTCTCACACAAACACACACACCTGCTTCATCTGTTCCTGATCTCTAATGGAGAAAAAGAGGGAAAGAGGAAGAACGTTAAATTAACCAAACTAGCCATAACATGTTGTTTAACATATAATATGGTATACATTCTTATTCAGGGTTTGTTATCTATTCCAATTCTACAAATGAAGCAAATTAAAGTAGATGAAATATCCATTACAGGAATACTTCCATGGTTTTCAGCCTATTCTCTATCATCCATCCATCCATTTACCACTTATCCTACACAGGGTCAGGGGAACTCGGGGCATAAGGTGATGGACACCCTGGACGGAGTGCTACAATCATTCACACACTACAGACAATTTAGCGATGCCAATCAGCCTAAAATGCATGTCTTTGGACTGGGGGAGGAAACTGGAGTACCCAGAGGAAATCCCTGAAGCAACAGGAGATCATGCAAGCTCTGTGCACATGGGGCAGAGGCAGGAATCAAACCCCCAACCCTGAAAGTGCGAGGCAAATTTGCTAACCACTAAGCCACCATGCCCCCTGCATGCATGATCACCAAAGACAATTTCTAAGATGTACTGTAGTGAAAGCTGCTCGGAAAACCTTCCTACTCAAACTCTTGCTCATAATGGAAGTCTAAGGGGCAATTGTTGACCTTTGTCAATATACGAAAACATCACCTTCTAACATTAAAGGTCTTAGAAAAAAGCAGACATGTGGTAATATCTTATGAATGTTCTCATGGCATTTTGTGCAACTTTAAAACTGTGGGGTAGTAGAATAAAATGTCGTTTGTGTTGCACAAGAATTTGCGGTTTCCATGTCTGATCAGAGCAACACCAACTACAAGACCAACTACAACTGTTAATGCAAAGGTTTTCCATGAAAAAGTAGTCCTTCAAAGGACAAAATATACGGATTTAGAACTAAATTTACAAATACTTTGACTGAAGAATGATATAACAACTGCCCTTACACTTCCATTAGGTGTGTGTGGAGTAAACGAGTTTTCTGTCCTTTTCTGAATTTATGTGATAATCATACAGACTCACAGTATATGCAGTAAAAAAAACAACATCAACAGGTTGACAAATGCTGGAGTACTCCTTTAATCGGAATTCAAATATATTAAATAAATATGTTAGTTCACTTAATGTGTGAATCCTTCAAATATTCATATTCTGACGGCAGTCCTGGCGCTGACTGCAGAAGCTATTTGAGTGTTAAAGACGGAAAAAATCAGAAACAAAGAGATAAAATAAAGAGAAGCTCGGAGAGAAAGAAGGATGAGTCGCGTGGATAATGTGGTGAGTGAATGTGTGTGAGTGTGTGTATAATAGTTGAGAGGGGGTGGAAACCTGTGAACCATGCTCAGCTCTGTGTATTTGACTCTGCTTTGTACTGAGTTGATCATACCCCCAGTCCACCATCCCATAATGCTTTAGTCCTTCTGGCTTGTTTATTCACTCGTGTAATAATGACATAATGATACATGGCCTAGTATAGTCAAGCTAGAATGGTGATACAAGTCTGACTAAGACTACTACTAGACTAATCAGAGTGTTATTTGCACACTGGCATGCATGAATTGTAACAGTGCTGTGAGATTGCTTCAGATACTTTATATTGCACACAGGACAGGTGAAAATGAAACTTTTAGGTATGTAGGTGTTTTTTCATGTTTGGGTGTATGCTCGTAATATGCGTTTGTGTTTTACATAGTATGACACCCACGAGTCACGATCAACACTGAGTCACGCTCATGCAGAAACACAGACTCTTTTTTGCCATTACAAAGAAGAATCAAAACAGACTATCCCCCCCACCCCCCCCCCCACCCCCCAAGTTTTCCCTTTGCAAGATATTACAGTGTGTAAAGATTTATTTTAAAAGGGTTACTATTTGTGCTGTGTGTTTTTTTCTGAGTCATAGCAGAAAAGAAAACAGGCAGGAAATCACTGAGATGAGAAAAAGGAAACAGAACGAACACTATTAGAGCTTAACTGCAGCACTATGCAGTAACTAAACTGAATCCAAAACTATCTGTACCATAGTCGAGTGCTCGTGTGCGTTTCTTTCCCATTGCGTTATAGTACTCATGTAGCTCTTTGGAAATTCTTTGGAAGTTAATGAATTACATAGTGCTGGAATGTTAAACAGATTTTTTCCTGAAATAAAATAAATAAATAAATAAATAAATAAATAAAACAGGCATATAGCTTTTTATTAATGTGCCTATACTTTCATTAGAGTGAGAAAAGAGAGAAAAGTGTCCACTTTGTTATATGATATTCAAATAAACAACAGGGGGGGGGGGGGGGGGGTACAAGAAGCCATTCTTTTCTGTGGTTGAATGTCAAACATTGTCCTACTAGTCCTGTAGTGTATTATGTAGCTCTTATACATCTATCATGTTATACACATGTTGTATATAGTATATAGTGTATGTTTATATACATCGTGCATTGGAAACCATTTAGGATTCAGCCTAAAATGGCAGATTTAAAAAAAAATCAAAAACAGCATAAGAAATGTAATGTAATGGTATATTGCCTGTTACCAGAAAAACCACGAGTAAAGGACTAGAAGCAAATGTGAAACATGATAATATTAGCATGTCTTATAATAAAATTGTAACACTGCCTTCTAAAACCACCAGATCTTCCTAAACAGCACATCATTCTAAATATCATGTTACTATATGAAATAACACATTTTGGTCTACAGCAGCATTTTGTCGAACATTTCACCACCATTCTGCACTATTTATAGCTCTGACCTGTTTGATAGGTCATGGCAAGATGCATTACTAAATTCAGCACAGCTACTTAGCTATAGTACTTCTACAGCACTTCTACATCCTCAATGCACCTCAGCCTCGATTCTCCAAGTCTCTAAACATTGTACTGGAGGAATGAACATCGTTCTTCTAAAGCATATTTCCCTCAACTTGTGTTTTGATGATGCTGGTAGAGAGTGCTGTCTAACATGCTGGTCCAAAATCTCCCATAGGTATTCGATTGGGTTGCATTCTGGTGACTGTGTAGGCCATAGCAAATTACTTCCATCATTTTCGTCCTCATTAATCCATTCAGTGAGCCTTCGTGCCCTGTGGATGGGGGCAGAATCATCCTGGAAGAGGTCACTCCCATCAGACTAGAAATGTTAAATCATAAGATAAAGATGATGAGGTAGAAGAACTTTGTATTGATTTACAGTGACCCTTCCCTCAAAGGGAACAAGTGTAATCAAACTTTGCCAGCAAAATGGCCACCAAGAGCATAACCATTTTTCCTTTAATGCATTATTTGTATGTATGTGCTTCAATGAAAGTCATTTCAAAGGCATATTACAGAGCTTGGCATGTTGTAACATCCCATTGTGTTTCCTTAACTTTGCTTTCCTGTTTCACTTTCACTCTCTCCCTCTAGTTCAGAGTTAAGGTAGCATTTTATATTTGAAATGGCACATATTCAGCAGTTGTAGGCCTTCACATGACAGAGAATGGATTTTCAGCAAATCAAAACGTTTAAAGACAAACTTTTATTCTCCTGTCCAATCAGAAGGTAGCAGGGAGGCCCTATCACTATAGAGACTATCGCCATGGCGTGTCTCCAGGGGAGTGGCCCTTGATAATCCAGTTCTGCAGGTTAAAAGCTAAACGAACCGGTTGGCTGAGTTGTCAGGAACAAGATTAACAAACGCTAACAACAGCATAGACAACATGTTTGTTGTGTGACAACTGTAACTCACACAGGAATAATTCTTTTGAAATAAAACTTGCTTGCTTGACTTTTTGCTGCCTCTGCTAAACGCAACACTACAATGGAAAACAAAAATCCTCTGTCACCATCAATCCACTTGTTTAGCAATAGAGAGAATAGCAGGCATTGAAAGAGTGAGTGAAGGACAGAGAGTAGACTATAATGGCAAGAGCACATGGTAAATAAAATAGGAGGAAGAACAGTGAGTGTGTGGCGAAAGCAGACTTCAGTGTCGCGTGACTCTGGCTCTGTCTCTGGAAGGCCAGGAGACAAAACTGCTCTTCACGCCCAGAAAGAAGTGGGTTTATGGGGCAGAGGGAGGAAAACAAGGAGGAGGTGGAGGAGTTCAGGGTGGTCAGACTTTACTGTGGTGGTGTCTTTGTGTTATATCCATGTGTACTGCATCAAACTGGCATACAGTATAGTACGTACATCTGTGAGGCAGCATAGGAAAACCCTTCACATGGTGAATTTTTTTAAATATTTTCTACTATTTATATAATTTTGAAATATGTCTCTCAATCAGAAGTCAGTTATAGCATTTTAAATTTACCCTCCAAAAATTAAAAGGGAGAAAATTGCATTCAAAGATTTCATCCCATTTCCATTGGGACACATTATCTAAAAGCAGCTGCTATTCATTGATGATGTAATTTGCATTTGATTTAGCATGTAACAAATAAAATACAAAAATAATAAATCTGAGCATATCTTTACACATTCATAGCCTAGAACTGCTTCTGCATCTGCATTTGTTAAACTGACTCTACCTAATGTTATCTTGTAAAAAATCTAGGAAAGTTTACAAAGTTAATGAAAATATTTCTACAGCCATCCATTTTCTGTACCTCTTATCCTTGCTAGGTCACGGGGAACCTGGAGCCTATCCCAGGGGGCATGGGGCACAAGGCGGGGGATACCCTGGACGACGTCCCAATCCATAGCAGGGCACAATCACACACACATTCATACACTACGGACATTTTTGGACATGCCAATCAGCCTACAATGCATTTCTTTGGACTGGGGGAGGAAACCGGAGTATCCAGAGGAAACTCCCAAGTCACGGGGAGAACATGTAAACTCCACACATACAGGGCCGCAGTGGGAATCAAACCTTCAACCCTGGCGGTGTGAGGCAAACGCGTTAATCACTAAGATCCACATTGCCCCACATTTCTATATAGTTTTGGGAAATGTATTCATGTTTTCTTAAAGTTGAGGTTGTCAAAGCCAAAGTTATAGGCAGAAAATTGTTTTTTGGCCAAAACCCCGTTTTTGTATTTTGGTTTGCCAGAATTCAGCCGCAGCAACATTCAGTGGGTTTTCCCACACTACACATATTACAACTTACATTTACAACAGAATATATATCATTTATGATTATCCATCCATCCATCTTCTATCCATGAGGATAATGTAATGAAAGGCTACTTCACATTAAATCAAAATGGCTGCCACCACAACATTGCAGCATCCAGCTAGATAGTGAGGTTCTGTTCATTTTTATAGATTACACTAAGTGAAAAAGCGGATGGGGTTTGAAGCAGATATTCCCAGAAAAGATTTAAAGTGAGTCAAACTTATATTATTTGTTAGCTATGCTAGCTTTTGTTACTCAAAACGAATGGTGCAAAACCTGAAAGAAAGACTACATTTGTGGTGAGAAGAAAATTGTGTAAACGTTGCATTTTTTTTTATACTATTCCTTTAGCTGAAAGACCACTTTCGTTCTGGAATGGCTCTTTAAGATGTTTTGGAGTGTGATTATTGGAGTGTCTATTATACTGTATGTACCTATTTCATATATAAAGGTGCTTCATGCAGGTCAACCTACAGAAGTTCCTTTAATGTATACATAGGAAGTGAAGCATATGAGGTGTTTTTTGTTAACCAATTTCAGTGACTGGTTAAACTTAGCTCAGAATATCCATTCAATGTATGGTGCTTTTAATGGTAGAACTAGATAAAGACTTTTAAGGGTTTGTCTAAGGAGGAGTTTCATTTTAAAAAGTTTGACCATGACAAAGGAAAGGACTGGAGAGCGAGCAGAGCTTTTCAGAATTGTGAATGCAAAACCACGTGTTGCTTACAAGGGAGCACCTAATGAACTGCCTTTGTGTGTGTGTGTGTGTGTGTGTGTGTGTGTGTGTGTGTGTGTGTGTGTGTGTGTGTGCAGCTGGGGCAGGAGACATAGGGACACACTCACTGTGCTTGTATTGATCGTGCTGCAGCCAGAACTCATCTAGAAGCACAAGCCCTGGGGCACTGAGAGAGAGAGAGAGAGAGAGAGAGAGAGAGAGAGAGAGAGAGAGAGAGAGAGAGAGAGAGAGAGAGAGAGAAGCAAGAGAGGGAGGGGAAAATAGTGGGAACAAAAGACAACCAGAGTTTTTACTCCAGCGTTTTGGACAAAGAGGGTATGTGTATGTGTGTCAGCCACACACTCTTACACACGCACACACCAAACGAATAAGAGAGAGGCTGAAAGACTGCTGGCTCTCCTGGCTTCGGCCCAGAGGATGATGTCATGGGGATGACTTCACCATGCAGTGTCATCACGGCCTCCTCCCCTGCTCCCCATCCATCCATCCATCCATCCATCCATCCCTCCCCCTCTTCCTCCCTCCCTTCATCTCTCTCCTTCTCCTTCTCCCTCACTCCACCCTCGCTGAGAAGGTGCTGCTACACACACTCGCGCCAAAACACAAGCCATGACAATCCGTCCGCCTTGGCTACTGCCACTGCACTGTTTAAAGACAAAGAGACACGATTAGAGAGATGGGGTGAAGGATCACAATTTAAAAAAAAAGTCAGAAAGTTGATAGCAGAAAGAGAATGTTGTCATATTGTCAGGTGTTGAACAAAAAAAAGTGAGAGAAAGGAATTAGAGATCTGTGTTGGAGATGCTAAATAGGGATTAAGTGGCTTAGGGACAGTGAAAAGGAACGCGAGAAAAAGGGAGAGAGATATTGTGAGGGGGTGGGCTGGTTTAATTACATTTCTCAGTGCCACTCTGCTGCCATAAGGCCCAACAGTAAACAGCAATGTGCATGCACACACATACACACAATACACACACACACACACACACACACACACACACACACACAGCAGGGCATAGGGAGGTGCAGTTCTACCACCCTTACAGACTGCTTCCGCTTACTCACACAAACAAATGACGACAAACACACCAAAGAGTGAACACATCTCAATATAAGGGCATGGAGTGCACATAAAATAAACAAAGCAACCAATAGGTTATTTAAAAGCCTGTTATCCATTTTTGCATTTACATTTTTTTTCTTATTTATTTTTTTCAAACCTATTGATCAAGCCTTTTAAAGCACATATTATTACTATAATAGCCTAATAAAAATCTACACTATAATTTTCATAGCCTGTGCTCTTTCAGAAGTCTGACCGACACAAAAGTGAGGTGTGTAAGGTGTGTAAGGTATATAATTAACCCATCCTTTACATGTTCCCATTTTTTATTAAGACTTTGACGCTAGATCAGGGTTTTAAAAAGAAAACAAAACAAACAACAAAAAAAAAACAACAGTTGGGCAGCAGTAACTATATCCAGATTGGGCCAGACCTGGACCAGGCAGGGGAGCGACAGGCTTTGGACCGATGAAGAGAGAGTGAGAGAGAGAGGGATAGAGAGTGAGAGCAAGAGAGATGTATGCATTGCCAGGACTCCTGACTCTAATGCATCTGTCACTGAGTCACAAGTATCAACTGTGATCATGTGCCTCCATATCTGTTATGTGTGATCTATACCCTGTAAATCCTACCACCAAATGAAAAAAGAATTTATTTGGATGATATTCGCTGTAGTATTCAATTATGCAAATCTAAAATGTAAAATAAAAAATCTAGCCATACTGTGTATATGAGAACCTGCACTGAATTAACATATTTAATATATTTTATTTGCAGGTCCCCTCATAAAGACCTTATAGAACATTCATAACATGTACATAACTTGTTTATAAATCCCACTGGGACATTTATGAGCACTTATGTCAACAACTGGAGGTACACCACTACCTAAATGTGTCTACTCATGCTTGTAGTTGTCTATATAAGTGACCATAAATGTCCATTTGATTAAACATTTTAATAAAGTACTTGCATATAAAATTGAGCTAAAGGGATACTTTAATTCAACACCAGTCATTTTATCCAAATTTTAAAAAAACAAAAACAAAAAAACACGCATGAATTTCACAATCTGATGCTTTTTGTATGTTCGACTCAGAGGGCCCTCAAACTGTTTGCAGCAACATTCTATCAAAGCACAGATTTATTTTATGAACATAATCCACTCATTTTTATATGACAGATAGGTAAATATGTACCATCATGTTTATACGGAATATTGGAGGCAAGATCTTAAATTTTACCAACCACTAAACCCAAAGCAATCACACTGTCTTCAAACTTCAAATCATATTAACAATGCTTTTACTAGTTTTACTAAAATTGCAGTTCAGTTCACACTGACATTATGCATATTTTACAGTTATTGAGCTTAAGATTAAACACATACAGTTCAAGTGACCAGTTGAGTAGGCTTGTAATAATTCAATTAAAACTATAATAACAGTGATTAGTTAGTTATCATGTCCATCAGTGTAAAAGGTTTTTTTTTTTTTTTTTTTAAATAAATAAATAAATAAATTGTGGGGGACTGGTTATGCGTCACAGACCTCCACTTTGAGAATCATGGTATTTCAGTCGTATTTCTCTCTCTCTCTCTCTCTCTCTCTCTCTCTCTCACACACACACACACACACACACACTCTCCTCAGTTCTTCCCCAGCACATGGTTCAAATGAGGCCCTCACCAGGTCTGGTTGTGATTAGACCGGGCTAATGTGTAAAACCTCACTATCTTAAAGGCACTAATAGCATGGCCCATTAACGACATACTAATTACACCGTGTTTGTGCCCAGGGGGAGGGAGGGGGGCCGCTGCTTTGAAGTTGTGCCACAGCGTCTGCCTGTAAGAAGGCTACTTACTTCAGCGAGGGGGTGGAGGGCGGGCAGAGTCTGAGGCCTGTAAGAGAAGTTAACAGCAAAGTGTTGACAGCCTTGTTTATCTGTTATTCTACAGCTCTCTCTCTCTCTCTCTCTCTCTCTCTCTCTCTCTCTCTCTCTCTCTCTCTCTCTATGTCTCTCATATATCTGTCATCAATATAGCTTTCACCTAAGCTTCCTGGTATTGTGCACTCTCTCCCTACTTGCCTCAATTTACTGCCTTTAGTAATTCTTCAGTTCTTTCTGAAGCCTCGTTCACATCCCCACATTACAGAGGAATTTAATTGGGAAAGAGTTAAGTTATAGCAAGTCAGAGTTGTGACAATCAGTCAGGATGACATCTTGTACATTTCCAAAGAACATACTGGGAGGAAAGCTTGCATCCCTGTAAGATAGTGTTAAAAGGCTGCAGGTTTGAATGATGAAAAGCCCAAATACTCATTTATAAGTCTTTTAGTAAAGCCGTGTGTAATATTTTTAACAAAAAATTTCCACCAGATTTACAAATGATTACTGTTGATTTTGTTTTATATTGGCCTGCATATGTTGATAAACGGCGATCAGAAATGTGTATGAAACGTGTATGAATGTAGCAACAGCCACAAAACTCCATAAAAGGCAAATTTCAAAGAGAACTGACAGCAACCAAATAAGAACTAAATGGCAAAAGAGCATGCCATGTGTTAAATATCCAGTTATGCACCTCAGGTTCAATATGAAACAGCCACTGAAATTCCACAGAATGTTCCCTAAATTTGTGCATTCATTTAACATAAATAAGCTTAACTCAGTCATGACAGTGCAATCCATATATTAAATTTCAGTAACCCATGCCAATTATATTATCTGAAGCTTATCAATTGATGTTCACAGTAGTGAGTCTCCTTATATGTAAATTTACTCTCAGATGGGATATGAAGTGTTTTGTTCCAAACAAACTTGATTTTCAAGTATACCACATTTATTGTGTAAATGCTCCTGCAAAACATTTACGAATAAACTTGTATAAATAAATATATGCCAATAATAACTTTGGTTTTGAGTATAAAATTATTTCACTTGTTCACACTGATGATCATATTCTCACATTTACACCAATTTGCTCCATAATTATTCAGTAGGTTCTGTTTGCCAATAAGGGAGTCATTGGCCTTTTCACATAGTTAACATGTGCTAAACTGACAGGAAGTCATTTATAGATATTCAGAATTTTCACCACTAAATCTAGCCATCTATTTAACATAGGATAACATGACAGGATTTTAAGGTCATACTTAGAAATGTTCCTAATCTTTACTGTTACCACTTTTCAGCTAAACTAAGCTGCAGCATTTATGAGATGTTCATCATTTGCATTGCTCACAGATACAGTAACTATCCTGACATGATTTCTAAGTCCTGTCAGGTAAAATATTTATATAAAGTAAATATTTATAATAGCCAACTGGCTATTATAAATATATTTTTTAATATAAATATTTATAATAGAGAGTGATATTTAAAAAAAATTAAATGTTTTTTAAACATTATCTTTTATATAAAGTAAATATTTATAATAGCCAACTAGCTAATTAAAAAACAAACAATCAAAAAGAGTAATAAAAAGTGTACTGTATTAAAAACATATTATTAACACATTATTTGATGTTTTACTCTGTGAATTTAATTTATTCTTGAAAATATACACTCATTTCAAAACACTCCAAAAAAGTTGGGACAGTCGACTGTTTACCACTGTGTAACATCACCTTTTATTTTAATAACACTTATTAAGCGTTTGGGCGCTGAGTGAAGACAGCAGTTGGTTAAGTTTAGCGAGCTGAATTTTCCCCCATTCATCCATTATGCATTTCTTCAGCTGCACAACGGTACGGGGCCTTCGTTGACTTATTTTGTGTTTTATAATGCGCCACACATTCTCACTGGGAGACAGGTCAGGACTGCAGGAAGGCCATGCTAGCACCCGCGCACTCTGCTTACACAACCATGCGCTTGTAATCTGGGCAGAATGTGGTTTGGCGTTGTCCTGCTCTGGATGGCAGCATATGTTCCTCTAAAATGTGTACATATCTTTCTGCATTAACGATGCCCTCACAGATGTGCAAGTTACCCATGCCATAGGCACTGACACACCTCCATACCATGACAGATGCTGGCTTTTTCGACCTGACGCTGATAACAGCTTGGATGATTCTTTTCCTCTTTGGCCCGGAGAACACGATGGCTGTTTTGTCCAAAAACTATTTGAAATGTCAACTCGTCTGACCACAAAACACAATTCCACTGCGCTACTGTCCATCTCAACAGCACTTCAGGACAGTGTTGATGTATGGCTTCTGCTTTGCATAATAAAGCCTTAAGTTGCATCTGTGGATGCAGCGGCGAATGGTGTTGACTGATAAAGGTTTACCAAAGTATTCCCGAGCCCATGTCAGGATCTCCATTATAGACAGTGACGTCTGAGGGATCGGAGATCACGCGCATTCAGAAGTGGTTTTACGCACCGAGATTTGACCGGATTCCTCTAATCTTTTAGTTATATTGTGCACTCTATAAGATGAAATGCCCCAAATCCTACCGATTTGTCTTTGGGGAATGCTGTTCTCACAGTGTTTGATTATTCGCTGACGCTGATCTGTTGGCAGATTGGCGAGCCTCGACCCATCCTTGCTCTTGAAGGACTATGACTTTTTTGGAGGCTCCTTATATACCATGATTAAACGATCGCCTCACCTGTTTCACATCATCTTCGTATTTCAACTTGTCACATCACTATTAGTCCTAAATTCCCCCTGTCCCAACTTTTTTGGAACGTGTAGCATGCAAATTATGCAGTTGATTAGGTAAAACATTAAATACCTTGTCTTTACGTTTTTGTTTAAATACAAGTCAAAGTATATTTACAAATCACTCCTCTTTTCCATTTTCCAGCATTTTCCATACTGTCTCAACTCTTTCAGATTTGGGGTTGTGTGTATATATATATAGGTCATGAGTTCAAACTCCTAGCACTGCCAAGCCACCACTATTGGGCCCATGAGCAAGGCCCTTAACCCTCAACTGCTCAGATGTATAAATGAAATAAAATAAGTTTATTAAATAAAGTAAGTTGCTCTGGATAAGGGCATCTGAAAAATGCCATGAATGTAAATATAATGTAAATGTATTATTAACTCATATCA
Organism: Ictalurus punctatus; assembly: GCF_001660625.3. Lineage (NCBI taxonomy): Eukaryota > Metazoa > Chordata > Actinopteri > Siluriformes > Ictaluridae > Ictalurus > Ictalurus punctatus. The sequence goes on along the minus strand of NC_030441.2, from coordinate 12,594,711 downwards.
ATTGCAATAGATAACAGGTAACTTACAGTAGATGAGGTCAACCTATTTGCATAACTGAACTCACATTTATAGATGTTTGTCATTTTCACCGATAATGCTAGCCAGGTAACTCACATGAGCAGCTAGAAGGGTTTCTGAGAAGATCTGTAAGTCATATTTATAGATTTTCATACTCTTCACTGGCAATGATAGCTAGATGGCTAATTTAAATTAACTTGTGCTTAAAGCCTACATTATGTCCATCATACTGCTAATTAGAGAACATTTACATCACAAGCTTACAATTTACAATGTGCAATCATTGACATTGCATTTAAATAATGTATGTTAAAGTCACTGTACAGTTATTTATTACATTTTCAGACAGGCAAAACACTTCTCACTGAGCTCAACCTTGTCCTCTCTCGCTCTTATGAAGTCTTCTGTTTGTCTGCAAGCACAGATAATATAGGCCAGGCCATAAGCAAACATGCACACACAGATTCTTGTCAGAACACAGGGGCTGTCCAAAGTAGTGTGTCGTCATAGTCTAAAAGCCTAAACAGCCGGCAGTCTCTTCTGCAACAAAATCTGCCCTCGGTGTATTTAAATTGCACCTCTGTCATCGTTACTTGCAGCTTCCCTATGGAGGCAGAGATGTGAAATAAAAAGTAAATCTGTTTATTGTTGAAAAGATAAGACGCAGCAAGGGGGGAAAAATGCAAGAGACAGAGGCTGGTCATAACCAGTGAGGGCGTTTTATGTCTTTTCTAAAAACAGACTCCTCTCTCATTCTCTCTTTTTCTGTCATACTCTTGCTCACAAAGCCCATCTTTCATTTCTGACCTGCTCAAAGTCACAGCGTTGGACTTCTTGAGAAGAGCCTCTCTCGTTAGCATTTTGACTGACACAAATGGGCTCTGCATTTAGGCCTGAAGTTGACCTTTAACCTCCCCATTCACAGCAAGGGTGCCTAACCTTGCGTCAATCATGCACAATGGCCTTTTTTTCTTCGGCTTCACTCTCAATAGGCTTTAAACAGAGCTCCCCATCTGACCGATGAACCAAACTGAATTGGTCGTCCATTCAGCAGGCTGGTTTTTCTATTGCTAACAGCCCATCCCATGTCATTAATGTGAGGCTAGTATGTAAAAGGGGTGTTTTACACCGGCCAGTTAGACCCTGTGTCTCTCATTCAGGTCAGAGAGGTTTTTTGTCAAAAAGCCCCAGCAAGAGATGACCTCACTCTAAAGTGTGTGAAGCTGAAGGGGTATATGTGTGTGTGTTGTTAGCGTGTGTCAGAGTAGAAAGGCTTAAATGGATCCCTATTAGGTCCCCCAGGACTGTGAAACACACCCTCTCAATATGATTCAGCCTTTCTCTCCATCTCCATCTTGCTCGTTTAGTGTGGGCTTCACGCCTTCGACCTGCTTTGTTTTCATTTTTTCAGGCTTTACTCTAAAGAAAACATTCATTCATTATTAACTATATTGCAGTTCCTTGTGAAACTATCAACCATCAAAGTATTTTCTTGGAAAAATATTGATTTTTAATTTATTTTTGTAATGGGTAATACCAGATCCTATGCTGGACTTTAAATTTGGACAATTTTGTGTAATTTTCCATTGAAGTTCAGTTTATTGGATGCTCATTCAGAAAAGAAAATGATTCATCCCACTGTCATTAAACCATTTCTTTTCTAGCCCATTCTCAGTTTGGGCAGTTTGTCTCTCCATTTCTCCCTCTGTCTCTCTCCATCTCTCTTTCCCTCCCCCTCTTCTCTCTCTCTCTCTCTCTCTCTCTCTCTCTCTCTCTCTCTCTCTCTCTCTCTCTCTCTCTCTCTCTCCCTCTCGGACCAGGAGTTAATTAAAGAACAGCCATGACTGGTGTTCACATGGCCCAGCCCAACGGGCGCCTGGCAAATGACAGGGCAATGTAGATATGCGGGCTCCAAAACCCAATAGAGCAGCCAAGGATAACCACCCCCCTGAACACACCCCCATCACACCATCTACCATGACTACGGGCTCTCTATGCCCCCTCCCCTTCACCTTATGGTGTTGATAACAGCTGCCTATCATTGCTGATCTGTGAACAGCACTGCATCTCTGGTTTGACTTCTTTTCTCACCGTCAGATTCACTGAGCTCTAGATTTAGTCTGAACTGAGCAAATAGCCTCTGGGAAAAGTCTTCGTTAGCTTATTTTCCCAATGCAACTGACCTGTGCAAATACAGTCAGGGAAAAATGTACAACAAGGTTCAAGATACTAGCAAAAGTGCAACAGTCTTCCTTAAGTTCCAAATATTTATCGTAAATGATATTCCTTAAAGGCACAACCTACAGAAAAGTGATTGTAAAATCCAGTAAACCCCCCCCCCCTCCCCCGCCCACCATCCCCCCTGCACCGCAAAAAAAAAGGAAAAAAAGGAAAAAGAAATGGTCACCCATGTTGGAGTTGGTCCAAAAGTTAAAAGGGTGGTGGAGCAGAGGACAAGACCCCCTCCCTAAGCCTGGCCTCCTAATTATCAGTAATTGTGATTGTTACTGTTTGTTTGTGTTTGAGTCTACCATGGTTTATGGTAGAGCATGTCAAGTGTGGAAGATAGGAGAGTGTGTGTGTGTGTGTGTGTGTGTGTGTGTATGTGTGTGTGTGTGTGTGAGAGAGAGAGAGAGAGAGAGAGAGAGAGAGAGAGAGAGAGAGAGAGAGAGAGCAAAGTAATAAAAAAGCTAAATCTTATGAATATGTTATGGTTATGTTCAATACATTTTGCTAGACATAAACTCATGTTTGTACAAGTAAAGAAGGCATCAAAGTGACCCAGAATGATACACGATATAACCAAAAGTATGTAGACTACTGACCATCACGCCCATATGTGATTCTTCCCCCAACGGTTGCAACAAAGTTAGAGGCACACAATTGTATAGGATGTCTTTGTATGTTGTAGCATTACAATTTCCCTGGCGGAAAGGGCCGGTGTGGGTGCAGGTTTTCATTCTAACCAAGAAGGCGCCACACTAGAGTCTACTGAAAGCCAAGATCATCTGATTAAACATGTGGAATCAGGTGTGGCTCCTGCTTGATTGGAATAAAAACCTGCACCCACACTGGCCCTCTGCAGATAGGACTGGACACCCCTGGTGTAGAAGATCTTGAGTGTCCTGCACAGACCCCTGGCCTCAACCCCATTAAACACCTGGGAACACTGAGTGTACTCCAAGTATCCTCACTTGATATCAATACCTGACCTCAGTAATGCTCTTGTGGCTGAGTGGGCAAAAATCCACATTCCAAAACCTAGTAGAAAGCCTTCACAGAAGAGTGGAGGCTGTTATAAAAGCAAAGACGGAACCAACTCTATATTAATGCCCATGGTTTTTTGAATGGGTTGTTCAACAAGGACATATTGGTGTGATGGTCGAGTGTCCACATACTTTTGACTGTATAATGTATATAATAGAAGTGAAAGTAATTGAACTGAATTCAGTTGCATACAAAGACTAGTGATTCGTTTTACTGTAGCTCAACAATTTAATGAATGTAGGCCCCTAAGAAATGTGATTTACTCATGGTGAAGTGTCACATTATTGTTTTTGGAAATGTTGCTGCAATTTCCTGCCATTTGTACTGAAGTCTTCTTTTAGAGCACATAACATCGATGAATAATTATATATGAATAACTGCTTGTGATGCTTAATCAGCATCATATACATTCATATTCAGTGGCATCTTCCTCTTCTAGTGATAACCATGGAACATCTACAGCATGTGACACCCCTCAGAAGAAGAATCAAACTCACTCTCTTACAGCCTCAAACAGGGACTTCACCCTGCACAATCCCTTATAATCCAACTTCAGAATAAATCGAGCTTTCACTCAGTGTGCTCCCCCTTTGGCCAGAGAAACTCGATGAGTCACCATAAGGGATTCCCTTCCCCTCTCTACCAAATATGGGCAGAAAGAACACTCTCCATTCAGGAAGGAATGCAGGGAGCCCTCTGGAGCTGTGCGTAAATATAAGTGTAGAACAGGGGAGCCTCATGTATTTCTTTTATCACACTTCACACTCACCCTGCAAGGAAAATATCCGAACGATGCAACCAAGAATGTCTGGCATTTTACAGATCAGTCATCAGCATGGCATTTTAGCCAATCAGGACCACACGCGTGACTTCCAGCATCGTTCCACCCTCCACAATTTCCCTTACGTTTACAGGAAGGCCTGGTCATTTGCCAAAGGTTGAGCCAAACATCTGTAGTCCAATTAAAGTTGATGTTTTTATTGTCGACTCTTAACCTTCTCTATGCTTTGGGAGGAAAAAATGTCAACTATGCTTGCAGGCCTTTAAAGACTTTTTTCTTCTTCTTGAAATACAATCTTTTAGAAGACTTTATTAATATCTTAAGTGTGGTTCAAAAAACAAAACAAAATATGAAAAGTATTCATATTTTAAAAGTATATTCAAGTCCAAAACAAAGACCAGCTAAATAGGGAAGCTATTTTATATGGCAGTTATCCTTCATACTGTCCTAAGGTGTGTATCCTGCTTTTCCAAAGAAACATTATCACAGAAAAAGCACAAAAGGGCAACTTACACACTGACTCACAAAACACGATTGTCTGGCAATAGTATAACATTCGACTCCCATGGAATAGCCATTATTCTAATCAAATCTGTCACCCCTAAGAAAAGAGCTTCACAAATCATCACTTACTGTTACAGTGAGTGGGGGTTAGGAAAACACACCCATGTAGGTGGTCCACTGCATAAAAGGCTGAGCCAAGGGTGGTCATTATAACTGTATAGGATCTGATGACTCAAGACAGTGTGAGAGAAAGAGTAGAGAGTAAGTTTTGACAGAATTTGCTTATGCTTCAGTTGGATCAAATCACATGATCTCAATTTGAGGGGATTGGGCCCTTCCCAGAATAATACAAATCACAGATAGTCTTTAAAATAGCTGGAAAACATGGTGCAAGTCAATTGATATACATAATAGCACCATTCATAGACCCACTGATGTGGGCGGGAGATAGTGAGCCAGCCTGAGATAAGGCCTGTACACCCACAATTGCAGATTTCAATGTGAATATTCCAGGAAATTAGTAAAGTAAAAGATTTACATATGTCGCTAAAAAGCAATCGACACGGAAATGACAAAGATATTTGTCAGAAATGTGTCTGTGCATTAAACTAGTAGCATCACTGGAGAGAACAAAAGTGTTTCTTGCCCACACAAAACTCACCCAACATTCCCGAATAAACATCAGTGCTGGGCTCGTGCCCCCAAACTAGTCGTGATTACTGGAAAAGGTGAGCATGTTCTTCCCTCACTTCCTTTGGCATCACCATTCTTCTCTGGAGCCTTCTAAAACCCAGCAGCCTCACAGTAAAATTACATGTGCCGAACCGACTCCTACGGAGTTAAACTGAATATGATTCAGCTCCGTAGGAGTAACTCTAGGCTGTAGGAGCAAATTTATCACTGGTGTTTTTATTTGGCAACTCTAGGATGTTTGTGTGCTTGTGTTTGAGGGGATGTTGCATCGTTGAGCTTTGGAAGATGGGTCATAAAGGGTCACTCTTTAAGCATAACTTAAACTACTCAACACTTCATCATTGCTAGCACTAATTACTGTTTTGCTACATCTCTTGTCTACTGTTACAACAATCCTTTTTTTCTCTCGCCATCTTTTTTCTGTTTTTGCCACTGCTGCAATTTCAGAGAGACCCAAATGTTCCCGACAGGAGACAACAAGAGGATAGTGGCACAGAGAAATTAAAGACTCAAGGAGCCCGACACTATCATTAAAGGGAGCAATATGCCAGCAAATCACTCTGCAGAGTTTCTGTAGGTTGGAGGAAAAACAACACAGTCGCTCATGGTGGCACGACAGTTTCAGATGCCACTACCCCTCATTGAGCCACTTGTTGGAGTCAGGGTGAAATACCATATTACGGTGTCATCTATCCTGGGAATACTAAGGACGATTGACATACTAAGCAAGGCAGAACTTACAATACATTTGAACATTTAGTCTTTAGACTGGTTAGTTCGCTGCAGAGAACATAAAGAATCATGAAAAAAAGATATAACAATGGTACATTTAGTGTCATGAATAGAGATACACATAGAAAAGGATGGAGATCAGGAACCTGTAACTGCCCACTCAATTAAAAAGGGTTCCTCATACGTTTTTGAATAGTTAAGTGTTCCTTACATTCTAAAGGGGTTCTACATGGAGCCCTCACTGTTAAAGAAAAACTCTGTTGTATGAGTATTCTTTTCTACACAGAACCTTTATATGTGGGTTCTGTGTAGTGCCCTTAATGATCAAATCAAAGAACCCTTAATGGTTAACAAGATTTTATATAGAGTTTATGCATATAGTTTCACCAGTTGGAACACTATAAATAAATGTTTCCTCAATGGTTACTTGAACAGTAAGGAGTTCTTACCTTTCTAAAGTGGTTCTACTGAAAACCCTTGCTGTTGTTGGGTTCTACATAGAACCTTCAAGAGCTCCTCCAGATGGAGAATGCATTTCAGGTTCTTAATTTGGAATGTAGAGCTTATGGATGAAGTATCAACAGCTGAAATACTATAATTCAATGCGTTACAAAGTAACTGTAATCTAATAATTTTTTCTCAAAATGCAGGTTATGTAATTTGATTACATTTACTGATATTAATAAAATTATGCTACTTGCATTACAAATTTATTGTTAAGAAAACAATGTTAAGTAAAACGCATTTTTAAAATAAATCACGTTTTGCCCCGAAGATTTTTTTTTATTTTTTTTTTTAGCTCTGAATAATTCTCCACTTGGAGTGATTTGTCACTACAGAACTGAACATCAGTAAAAGAAGACAGCAGTGTTGTAATTTTATATCTTCAGTGAATGGAGGAGATACCAATCAAACAGGGTTTACAGGAAAAACGTGGAAACACTGGTGTCTTAATGGCTTGCAGCTCACAGCTGGCTCACTGTCAGTATGAGGAAAAATTTATGTGTATATATATATATATATATATATATATATATATATATATATATATATATATATATATATATATATATATATTAACCAGTAAAGGGGTTGAAACTGAAACAGTAACATCCTCTGATGCTGAGCAGGAAAACAAGGTGTGTAAATGTCTATATGAGTTCCAGTTTACGTGAACATATGAGCAGAGCATTAGGAAAGATAATGTACGGCACTGTAGCAGCTAAACCCATACAATGATAGCTTAGTTGTGCCCTACCTTGGCTAGCGAAACCATACGGACCTAGTTAGAAAAGATTTATATTTTTTTTGGTCTGGTAGTCCTACAGTGACAACACAGAGGCAAGTTTTATGATAAATCCAACTTTTTCTGATCATCTCATACATTGATGCACACTAAAATTGCTGAAAGTACTATGAGTTTTATTTTGTAATCTTTGAAAGGTTTTGAAAGTAACTTGAAAGTAATTAGTAATCTGATTACTTTTTACATGCAGTAATCAGTAAGATAATCAGATTACAATTTTAAAGTAGTAATTAGTAATCTGTAGTGGATTACTTTTTTGAGTAACTCACCCAACACTGGTGATTTTTAGGTACAGTATTAGGAATATGGTTCCTCAAAGGTTCTACTTGGAACCCTTTTAAAATGGAAAGTGTCTATTGTAGGGGCTTACAAAAACTTTAAGGGATTCCCCCAGAGGTACAAGAATATAAATCATAGGGTCTAGCTTACCTTTCTGTTCTAAAAGTGTAGAGGTTAGAAATGTATGTGGACACCTAACCATGACACCCATATGTGCTTGCTGAACATCCTATTCCAAAGGCATGGCATTAATATGGAGTCTCCAACTTTGTTCCAAAATGTTTGGGAAGGCCCACACATGGAATTCATGGTCAGGCATCTACATACTGTACATTTGGCCATATATTGTAGGTCATGATTAGGTATACCCCTATAACAAAGGGTTCCTCAGGGCAAGGAGTTGTGTAGGCGAAGGTCCACTTAAGCAAGATCATGTGTGGTCCAGCTGCTGAGCCCTTAGTTGGCGATGGAAGTTTGAAAATGTGAAAGGAGTTGAATCCGTATGTGCCACTCCCATAGTAGTCATGGGATGGTGCAGCCCTTATAAGGTTCTGCTTGTGCTACATGTTTGATGTGCTAAGACTGAAATTAAGTATCTACGCAAATGCGTCCTCCAGTTTTAATTGAACCATGATGATCTCTCATCAAATTAAAATTAATGATAATAAACACGGATGGCAGATGAATTACTCTGGCCTCTGATTTCTTGTGTCTCTCATGATAAACCAAACAAAAGATCCCCATCTGGACCGAACACCTGTGATATTTGGCAGCTCAGTTTAAGTAATGGTTTGCATTAGTGTGAGCTAATACTGTGGATCTGAGTGGTAGCAGTAGTTTCCCATGATGGGGGGTGTCTCTGCTACTCACCGTGCCTGACTCAGAGCCGTCTTTGGGATGAGGATCATGACTCCACCGCTTGTCAGATTGAATGTCTGGATGTCTAGCAGGGTCTCATTACCTCACAAGTAGATCCCAGTCTCTGACTCACCTAGCTCACTGTTGGAATGGACATAGACCCAACAAAAGCTTTATCTCACAAATATTCAGACATGAATACATCCCACTGCCATTTCTGTTCACTCTTTTTCTCTCTCTTTGTGAAGCTTTTTCCACGACTTGTGGAATTCATGACTAACCGTCTGATTCCTCCACATGGGAATCACATGTACCTTTCCCTCTCTCTGTCTCTCTTCTTTCCTTTTATTTTCCATACATAGAGAAAAATAAGTGCCTTGACATTCCAGCGAGGTCACCCTTAACAATGCAAGCGACTGGCCACCAGCAACAATCCAGCCATAGTCTGCCAGTGAAAATATCCAAAGTATTTCTAAACTGGGAGACATTCTTCCTGTTATTGCTGGTCACTGGTTCCTATCTTATTTCTAGATGGGGGGGCTGGAGGGATGTCAAATCATCTTCCAGACCACAGTTTTAGAGATTACATGAACATTAAGGTATTCAGGCTGTATGCTGAACCAGATGGTGTGAGGGAGTGACGCTTAGAGAGTCTGTGATAACAGGAAGTTGCTGGAGAAGCTACACAATGCATCAAGAAGACCTGATCTGATCTGATGGTCCTATCTGTCAGCAGCTATTCTTGCTCCTCTCACACACCCACACAAACATGAATACACACTTTCCCCTCCTTCCCTCACATGAACAGGCACTGACGTCCTCCCCTGGATTGGACCCCATTGTGATAAAATTGATTGTTTCACCGCCTTGTGCTTAATCCACTGAATGACCTACTCAGGGGGATTGAAAAAGACAAGTCTAAATCACCATGATTCATGCGCCTGTCTGACACCACGGTCCCTCCCAGAGCTCACACAGTAGATGTGGTGGACCTGGGTGTGCTCCTGCCAAAATCTGACTTCAAAATGCACAGCATCACCAGAGTTGATATTAAGTGTTCCAATGGAAAATTAATGATGAGAATTAGGGAATAAAGCTTTACAAGCAATTGTGACAGTTGACCACTTTATTGGTGTCAGTTTCTTGCAGTTCCACTAAACTTCAAGATGAGTACTTTACTAGTCATATTCAGAACTGAATGAATTTGTCAATGATTCCTCCATCTAAAAAACAATAAGTGTATCACTAGCCATTTTAATAGGAACACCTGGCTAATACTGGGTAGGACACCCTTTGCTCTCAGAACAGCCTCAATTCTTCATGGTAAGTGTTGGAAAACATTCCTCTGCATTACTGCAGATTTGTCAGCTGCACACTCGTGCTGTAAATCTCTCATTCTATCACATCACAAAGGTGCTCGATTGGATTCAGATCTGTTAACTGGGAAAGCCACTGAAGTACACTGTCATGTTGATGTGACCAGTTTGAGATGACTTGTGCTTTGTGACATGGCACCTAATCATGCTGGATGCAGGTATTACAAGCTGTGGACACTGTGGTCATAAAAGAGTGCACGTGATCAGAAACAATACCCGGATAGGCTGTGGCATTCAAAAAAGTCTCGATTGGAATAAAGATTAAGAGCCCAATGTGTGCCAAGGAAACATTTCCCACACCATTACACCACCACCACAACCAGTCTAAACTGTTCAAACAAGGCAAGTTAGTTCAATGGATTCATACTGTTGATGCCAAATTCTGACTCTACCATTTGCATATTGCAGCAGACCAGGCAATGTTTTTCTAATCAACTGTCCAGTTTCTGTGAGCCTGTGCCCAGAATAGTCTAATTCTTGATCATGTCTAGTTCTTGACTGACAGGAGTCAAGCACCACCCAATGTGGTTTTCTGCTGTTGTAACACATCCACCTCAAGGTTTGACGTGTTGTACATTCTGAGACGCTTTTCTTCTCACCATGGTTGTAAAGAGTGGTTATTTGAGTTACCACAGACCTCCTGTCAGCTCATACCAGTCTGGCCATCCCAGATGATCGTCAGTTTCTGAAATAACACTTTTGTTACTTACATTCCAAGTAATTACCAGTGATGATCATAAGTGAGCAGATGAGACAGGAATCCTAAAAAAAAACCCACTACCACAAACCTCCAACTCTACAAAAGCCTTAACTACCTTACATGCTGTATACTTACCTAACACACAGAAAATATTCTACTCTCAGGCTTTTCCTACTCCTAGTACGATGCAAGACCTGTAACCATATTGCATTTCAAGTTTTTGTAGCCTGTCAGTGAAACTCAGTCAATTACAATGTACAGGAAAATCCACAGATTGTGCAGCACTGGTTGAGACCCACTTAACAGCAATGTTTTGTGACTTATGGATTGAAGAACATATTTTACCTTCCAAACTTAAACCCTTTTGTCTATACCCTGTACAAAGATACAGCTACATGCCTAACCCTGACCAAGATAAAACTACCTGCAAAGATGAGCTATACAAGTTTTAATAACTCTTAGGCATGCATTTGTAATATAAAGTTACAAATAGCTTTTGTGTTCAGCTACTGTACAATGTTTGTGAAGCTACAATGTTTGTTTGTTGTTGCCAGTAAAATTGTTGTCTCTTACTGGGACTACTGATTTATGATATTTATGCAATTTAGCAATTTTGTACAAGCAGGAGTGCAGTTATATTGAATATTGGCATGGCTGTGATCTGGCCATAGGCAGAAGGCCACAGGTTGATTGCAACAGCACAATTAACAAGTGCACAAGCACTGATTGCATGTATTAGTGCTTAGCTTTTATACCAAAAGTATAAAATAGCTTTTATACCAAAGTATTATAAATACTGATCATTAGAAAAATAACCAAAAATTCAGACACAGTATTGGAAAATATTTTGTTTCTTTTTGCTTGGGTAACAGAAATAGATCCCAAAGAAGCCACACTCACTGATTACCTCTGAGCTAGCTGGCTAGGTAGCTTACATTGATTTGCACATTCCTGTTAAAGGTGCATCTGGTGAAATCCCATATACCTTTCCATTTGCCATGTCCACTGATGTAGCTAACACTACTGTAGTAACTGTTACTTTGGGGCTGCTGCTAGAATTGGATTTTTATGTGGTAAACACAGACAAGCACAGTGATAGACACATTGAAATGTCCCATTGCAGTTATACTAAATATAAGCACTCCTGGAATGCCATCTGTCCAAACAAATTAGTGGACTGGAATTAACTGTTTTATAATATTTAATAAAAAAAAAATGTAATCAATAATCTTAAAAAAAAACAACAAAAAACAACAACAACAACAACAACACACAGTTCATATGACATCACCAGTTCACTGTACCAGACCAGTATCATTTTGGTGCCAGAACAGACTCTTTCCTCAATGGGTCTAACTGGTTCTAACGTTCTAAAGGGGGTGTTTTGGTGAGTTTTCTTATAAACAAACCCTAGGAAAACCCTCAGAGATGTAGCTTCTTTTTTTTTTTAAAGAGTGCAGGCACAGACAGAAAGACTTATAGAGCTGCAGATCTTGGAGAACCTCTCCTGGACTGAAAATGTCAAAGCAATCCTGAAAAAGAGATGAACTTCATGTACCTTGTCTGGAAGGCCTGAATGAGAAAAAAGACAGTTGACAACAAAGAATGGAATTAAAATTTCAGTAGAGTACAAAAGTTTATTTCACCCGGGGGTAGCAAGATTGTGTACAGTCCAATGCCTCAGGAAAGAAAGTTTTAACTACTAAAATATAAGAGAATGTGGAACTTGGACAAAAGAACCAGATATACCGTATATACACTGAAATCAACAGCATAATATTTTCTCTCTCCTTGACTCAATAAGAAGGTATTGTAGGGTGCCAGATTTTAAAACAGCGCCAATAAAAATAATTACAAATATCCTTATACCACAAATGCATGTTGCCCAAAGTAACCAATAATTATATCTCAAATTGCATTTGATATGTAAGGAATAAAACATGAACGGGTTTGCTTTTATAGGAAAATGGCACATTCAGAAGTCTTTTTTTTCCTCATATACCACAGTTTTGACAACAATTAACTTTTTTTTATTACCTATAAAACAGTATATTATACTTTTAATTTGTTTATTGTTATATTTAATGTTGTGGAACATCTGAAAAACAAGTTAGCTCCTGTTATCACTTATGATAAAAAGTTGTTTCCTCAAAAAAAAAAAAGATCAGCTTGTCATGTTTCCTAGAAACTGTAAAACCTTCCAGTGGTGACGGAAGACCTTACAGTTACAGCTTTACCTCTGACCTCTGTAAATCTGTTACAAAGTGCTGACACTGGAGACTCCTTCCAAAATGCTAAATAAACATTTATTCACAGAAGACTTTCCCTTACCAAAATTATTGCGCTTTCACCATTAAAGTCCGTTATGTTAGAAAAATAAATGGAGTAATATAAACCTTTCAGTTGACACTCAGAACTGAAGTTATGGCAAATTAATCAACACTTCTGACCAGTTAGAATCAAGCATTCAACAGTGTATAATACATAAACAGTATAATGTGCTTGTTTTCTTCATGCTGTTACAATGGATACATAGAGTATATGTCTTTTTGCAGCTTATTTATTATTTTATCATTGCATTTAATGGAATAGAAATGTGAATATGCTACAGTATATATATATATATATATATATATATATATATATATATATATATATATATATATATATATATATATATATACATACATACACACACACATGCACATATATACATATATATACATACATATATATATATATATACACGCACACACACACACACACACACACACACACACACACATATATATATATATATATATATATATATATATATATATATATATATATATATATATATATATAATATTTTATAGATGTATTTTAAATATATTATTGATACTGAACTGAGAGACTTAACCATGAGTCTCATATAAAGAAATTATAAATAATTTCTTATAGAACTGTGAATAGCTCTATATTTTTCCAGAAATTATGGGTGTGACTGAATGTACCGTGTGTGTGTGTGTGTGTGTGTGTATGTGTGCACTGTTTTTTTCTGTCTGTCTTTTTTTTTGTATGTGTATTTTTTTGTATGTGGAGTAGACTAAACAAACAGTGTGTCCTTGTCCCATAGGAGAAGCACTCATGTTCTGGGACTGTTTAGAGCCGAGATCTTTCATGTGTTGCTGAGAAAACAGAACACTTAGAGGAGACCACGAACAGAAAAAGGGACAGAGAGAGAGAGAGAGAGAGAGAGAGAGAGAGAGAGAGAGAGAGAAAGTTGTTATTTTATAAGGTCATACCTCACCGTTTCAACGATACTGCTTCTGACCAACTAAGATCATACTGATAATCACTCCATGTTTTTAAAGTAAACAAAGAAATGCTTTTCTCACCAGAAGCCAAGGCCACTGAGGAAAAAAGAGAGAGCCTGATAAAACATTTACACCTTATAAAACAACTTTATTAGGTCTCCTCTCAATGGAGCAACATCGGATATGGTTATAGTATTGAGTCCATTCCAAAGAAAAAATACACAAAAATAGTGCTTTAAATGTATTACCAACTAGGTTGAGTGTATGTGAGTGAGTGTGTGAGCCTGCTTAAGTCAGCATACATTACAGAAAGTCTCAGCATAATCATAGTGACATCATTCGACATGGCCAGTGCCCAAGAATCACTCAGACCTATTTCATGAATAACTAGCATGATGTTTTTTGGTCTGCGTCCACAGGATCAAATAAATCACATCAATGGGGTACATCTAAAAGTTGCTTTGCTTGAAACACACTCTTTGATATCTTGACTTCATTTAGCTGTTAATGAAATTGCTTCATTTTCTCCGCGTTGTTGAAATTGAGCAGTCGTACCAGAGTAAAATTTATACAGGCTGTGCGTTTAGGGCAATTCAGCAAGTTACCACACTGTATAACTTTCTGTTCCCTTAAAACACTCGTTACACTGTAAATCGAGTACAATTTGGTTAACAAAAAAAAAAAAACCTTGATACTGACACTTCTCGCTTCATCAACTAGGAAAATAAGAAGGTGTAGCTACTGGCCTAGGAGCTTCTCCCACTGTCTGGCTTGATAGTCCAAATCAATCCCAGGCCCTCCATATCCATCAGCCAGGTCCACTGGGAAATGTTTCTCTATGGGGAACATGATAGTTAATCTAGCAGGTCCATCTCCACTGACCTTCTCTGTCAGGCTTAAACACACACCGATCTGTAAAAAGCATCCTGACAAAATATTTACTATAGATGATGAATGGCCAGAGGGAGGATGCGTTTGTCCAACAGCCAAAAAGAGATGAAGAAAGTTAACTGCTATTAACTGTCCTTGACGGTAAGGCTGAAAATGAGGTAGAGTCTTCGAGAGTCTTGAGGAGAGAATGAGCGAGAGCGAGAGAGAGAGAGAGAGAGAGAGAGAGAGAGAGAGAGAGAGAGAGTGGTTATCTAGTTCCTACGAAGGTTAAGTGAATAGAAGTGGTTGTAGCTTGTTTGCTAAAGACAAGCCCAGGCTCGAATGGTAGAACATGTCAGGCTGAGCTGGTGATGAAATGGATCACCAAAATTTCACTGCTGTTGCAAAGAAAAAGTGTTTAAAAAAGTTTTCTTTAGGACAGAATTATTGCACTTTTTTTTCCAGGTGTGCTAAATAATAAAACACATGGGGCAGATGGGCAACTCTTCTGGTTACCAACAATTTAAGGTAAAATATGTTCTAACCTACTCACTTTTAGTAGAACAGTCCCAAATGTTAAATGTAAGGAGAGTCTATTTGTGCGCGCACACATCTAGCCAACGTGCATAAAGCTGCGTCTCAAAGATGTCTCATGCAGCTTGTTTGCTAATTGCCCACAACGTCATCTTGGATCTCTGTGAAAGCATGTTCATAATATTCCGCTTTTTATACCATTAGGAAAGTTGGAATATTTATCCAGTTGCTGATCACAGTAAGTTTTCTGTTACTGGCTAAAGAACACCCCGAAAAAGTAGGTTATGTTGATTAATCACGGGAGGAAAGTTGTGTAAAGGGAACTTGAGCTAAATCTGATTAGCTTATCACACAATGAGTGTGGAGGTTGAATAAATCTTCAACATGTGCTGGCTGTGTCTCACAACACAGATCGGTTTAAATCACACATTATACTCAAGGGCAGCTGGAAGTAGCAGAAAAAAAATGATGTTTGTACTGGCATTTTCCCAATTAGCAAATGAAATCTGTGCTACCTAGCATTAGCTACCCAGTATATCCAGTATATATACCCTATCTGTTTCCATACTGAAAAACACAGAAGCGCATCCATAGGAGAACTGGAAAATCATGATTACGAAGATACAGAAGTAAATTTAAAAAATGTGATTTTGTGTATATTGTGGGTATATTGTGCTTTACACAATGTAATAGTTTAGCACCAATAGCTAAGCAAGCCAGCTACCTAAACACAATATTATGCTAATGATAACCAGCTAATTGATTAGCTTTGCTACTTCAACAGTAACTATGTCATATTCAGCAGCTGACAAAGTTTCCTAACAAGCTACTAAATATTAGGCTGTTATATAGTGCAAGTAAAACCAGGAGCCAAGTTTGCCAGCAATTTAGGTAACATTAAGCTCAATATTAATATGGGAGCATAATGTTCTGTATGTGTTTGCTTTTTTCCTTGTTTCAATGATGATTAACGAGACTCTAATATTAAACAGAATACATTATAAACCCTGCAATGTTAGCATTGCTGTTGTTTTCTGAGTTCCAATGACGTATTAAGGATCCGTCACTACTTTCTGAGATTTTTAGGTCAATCACAATGTGGGGCATGGCTTTGATGGAATATATCACCTTAATACATACATACAAGTGTTGGTTATTTTATTGGCAGGAAAAGTGTGCAAATGCATAAGTGTAACATTATTCTATTATATAGTATAATTAAAATCACGTTTGTAGCCACATTTGCTAGCACACTAGCTAACAGTAAGAAACGTTTTATTTTTTTACTGTTAACCTAAAAATACAAACTAAAGTTTGTGCAAAATACCCACATTATTATTTTTACCCAGTGCAAAAATAATAGACATATGATTAGCCGGAACACGATCAAACAAGTTGCCAGTTCGATGTCTTTCCCCTTACGCTAATAATGTAACATTAAACAGCCTGTTATTTTGTGGATGTCAGTAGTACCCATAACCAAACCTGATTGCCAGGAAGGGAAAATCTCCTCAGATTTTTATTTCTGTAGAGTGGTGGTGAGATGCGGCGAGCGATCTGATCTGTATGAGGTAATGGCGGGAGCAGGCGGCGGGAGTTTTTATGGCTCTGGCTCGTGCGCTGCCTGCCTCCATTTGACATTATCGGAACCTAATGAAAATAAATGTGATTCTGGCCATAAGAGCTGGGACGCTGAGCTTTCTGAAGTTCCTCTGGAGAGAGAGAGAGAGAGAGAGAGAGAGAGAGAAACAGGTAAGCCCGAGGCTTAGCGGGGCGCGGTTGATCAAAAGACCGTCAGTGGATATAAATCAAATCATTATGATGTCCCCCAAGAGAAACAACACAACAGGCTTCCATGCTTTTCCCCCCTCATGATTTCCAAAACGAAGACGTCACTCTTTCAGCAGCCCCCTGAAGAGGAAAGTAATGGAGGAACAGGAGAGCGGGCCTGCTAGGCGAACGGCTGTCTGTAGCCTGGCTGTGTGACCTGCTGCTCTGTTATAAATGACCCGCGCTGGGCAGCGAGCGAAAAAAATAATCTGTATGACTTCACCCGATCAGTCACAATGTGCCAAAGTCACCCAGTAACGATGACATCATCATGAAGGATGATGTAATGCCAGGAATTCGGACCCGTTTTCAGACTCAGCAAAAGTTTTGCCACCGCTGTGAGATGCAGACAATTAGATTAACTTTTTAAAGTGTATGCCTAAGCTTAGTCAAAATGCAATAATATTAGCCAAAATAACAGCCATTGATTTTCGTATTTAATAATGACATGAATTCGGTATGACATCATTAGAATAAAAAAAGCAAAACATTATAATGTAATTACAATATCCCTTAAAACTCCTATTAACTAACAAAGCATTCATTCTAGAAAAAAAAAAGTTTTTGTAATTGAATTTCATTTTATTTCACACAGCCTAGACTTGTCATGTTTCAGTCTTTGTGTACTCTGAGAAAGCTGGGGGTGTTTTCCAGCGCTTATACAGGAATCTTTCCCTCACCTCTGTCCTTCGGGGCAACCACTCCACTCCCCCGTCTCAATAAATACAGTCCTAATTCAAACCATGTGCTGCCAAATTGGAAACATGGATTTTAAACAGAGTATTTGCTTTTTCACAGACTAATGCGTCCCACGAGACGTTCGCAGCCGGCCTGACTGTGTCAGAAAGATGGACAGGGGGGCACCAGTGAATATGCGTAACCTTTCAATTAAAGACACACCACTTCTGATATACAGAGAGGTGTCAGGAGAGGATTCCCTGTCACGGTGCTCTGAAACCAGTGTGCGGTTTCAGGGGTTAATATCTGGGATTTTGGTTGAAGAAGCTAATCCGAGATCAGTATGAAAAGAGGCAGGTTTCAGCAAAAGATTAATGTGTAGACTGAAAGGATAAAAACTTTGCATGAGGTTTGTATCAGTGAACACATCTGTGACAATGAATACATCTTGATAGCTCAACTTTTTGTTGAATGTTTTTTTTTTTAACGTTACAGTCCTCAGAACTTCCGGGTCCAAAGGTCTAATAATGTTGTGGGGAAAAAATGTCATTATTATAGCAGATGTTATGTCTGGAATATTAAAGTCTAACCTTCTTAGAACCTGCCAAATCTGCTGTGCATCCAGCCGCATCACACCATCCCATCCATCCATCCATCTTCTACCGCTTACTCATTTTCAGGGTCACTTGGAACCTGGAGTCTATCCCAGGGAGCATCGGGCACAAGGCAGGGTACACCCTGGACAGGGTGCCAATCCATCGCAGGGCACACAATCACACACACATTCACACACTACAGACACTTTAGACACGCCAATCAGCCTACCATGCATATCTTTGGACTAGGGGAGGAAACCGGAGTACCCGGAGGAAACCCCCGCAGCACGGGGAGAACATGCAAACTCCGCACACACCCCGGACCCTGGAGGTGTGAGGCGAACGTGCTAACCATTAAGCCACCATTCGCTTATCACACCATCCCGTCACTGATTATTTTCCTATAACACCATGCTTCATCATGTTTGGTTCCTCTTACTTTTTTGGGGGTATTTTTCTTATTTATATTATTATAAAATGATTTTTTAAAAATCCATTTATAGTTACTTTTAATTTAGTGGAATGTCAGTGAAATAATGTATAGCAACTAGCTATAAATAGTTGTTCCCTTACCAACATAATTTTTTTCTCTTCAGCTTGTCATGTACATGAGAAAATAAACTATAAGATACAGTTATAGTTAATAGTGTTCCGTGTTAGCTGACATACACTCTTCATAGCCTTAAGAGGTTTTGGTATATCAGTATATCACTGTCTGTTATTTACATTTGTAGCATCTTTACTGAATTTACTGTATTGATTGACAGATTGCTTTCACACTATTGCCTTACGCTTACAATGCAGAATGACCTCATCGTCACATTCTGCCATCTTTCAGCGCCGCTGCAGCTTCAACTGTTACAAGAAAAAACAGATTTTTTGATCTTTCACCATGGCTAAGTATCAAACAAATCATATGTCAAAATTTATTGCCCTTGCTGGTGTGAGAGGGAATAATCACTTCGTATCCCCCCCTGGAAAAAAAAGACGGCTGAGACCTCGTCTGCTTTCTTTATATTGTAATGGATAAAGGAGATGGAAACGGCACGAAGAGGAATATTTAGCTGTGATGTTGGAGTCATTTCAGGGCGATAGTTCAAAGAAGCCTCACGTTAAACTAAACCACATACTTACACGGCACAGATGACCAAGAGAGGGTTTGTTTAAGGTTTGCTGATTCATGTAAGTGTAAAAAGCAGAAAACCGCACCAAGGTTCCTTCATCCAAAAAAGATCCTTGGAATTCCCTCTCTGAATTCCCCTCAGGTGACCAAAAGTACCTCAGATCTGGAGTGTTTTTCAAAACAATGGCTTAACAATGTACACTCCTCATTCCTGGTCAGGTTAGGTGATGGAGCAGGAATGTATTACACACTGAAATTTGGGCTTTTCGAAAGCAGAAACTGCAGTTTCGAAGCCTCGACTAGACACAAGCCACATGAAAAAAAGGGGGAAAGGCTAAGTGGAATCAATAGACTGATGAGAGGTTGACTGACAGGTTACTCTGACACACTCACTTTATTCCCTTTCACAGGAACCACAAAGTGACCTCGACGTTGCATTATGTCATTATTAAAAAAAAAGCTTGATAGAGGATGAAAGGTGGACTCTTTAACTCCAGCTGACATAGAAACTAGACTAGGTGACTGAAACTGGGTGTTTTTTACTATGTAAACATGAAACCAACCCTCTCTGTCTCTGTCTCTCTCTCTCTCTCTCGAACACAATTAACAGTACAAGCCTTGGCAGGGAATACACGCTTCAAAACACTTATCCGTCTCATTTCAAGGGAAATCAAATACACCATCAGTGTGAATGGCATCATTATGAAATACTCATTATTGTCATCTAAGGAAGTCTTCCCAGGACTTCTGATTCGACAGTCCGGCCGCTTGTCGCCAATAAAAACCGTCCACCATTTTGTGGACCTTCAGCGCTTGTTGACTCCAAACACAAGGCCGCCCATACACTTCCTGTTTTCTCATATAGACACTTAGTCAGAGAAGAGTCAGCCAGGCATCTGGTGGGGGAAAAAGAATGACTTGGGCACATTAACGCAGATAGCAGGCAGAAGACAAAAACAATGGGCTCTTTCAAGCCTGATCTTGTGGCCACGCAGCCTTAAGGGATAACGTTTGATGACCTCTCTGTGGATTTTATGAGGCAGAGTGACAGTTTCAAAGGCCTGAAAAAACCAGTGACTGATTAGCTGTCTGTGAGTTTGTCTTAATATCCGCCATCACCTCACTGTCATGACGAGAGCTCAAACCCATATTTTACAACGGATTAGAAATGGTTTTAATGATGATACATCATAAACTATGAGCACTGATGAGCATTGAACCAAGTGGATAAACCTTTAACATGTGAAAAATCGTTGAATATATCCAAAAGGTCAAATAAAATGCCACTGATTAGTCTCTCGTGACTTCATTTGAAGCATATTTGATTTCAGAGGCAAAGAACGTGATCAGGCCTCTTTCAGAAGGTAGTATTACCCGCAACAGGGCCTATTTTTAAGCTTTCTCACACTAAAAATAACCACATTAATTCGTTTTCTATTTTTTGCAGTGAGAGGAGCAGCTGGTAGGACAGAGTGTAGGCTTTGGGGTATGATAAGATCGTGCAGGGGGGGCGTCACCCTTTTCTGTGATTTAACGATGAATCACACCGAAGAGCTTAAGCCTACAGAAAAGTCCCTCAGGCTAATACAGTGGAGGTCTAAAGCATCAGACCTAGAGGTAGCATGCAATCTGGGGGGCAGATGGACTGACACACACACACACAAAAGGGCAGGGCGAGATCCAGTCCGGGAGAAAGCAGGGGGTAGATGAGGTCATTCATGTGTACACACACAATACTCATATACTGTACATGAAGAGTTGCCGCTCTTTCAACACACGATAAATGAGAAAAACTGATTCTGACTAAGGATAGAAGATTAAAGGTAATCCTGTATGCATGTGAAAACCAAGTGGAAATAGGATATGACACCAAGAAAAACCCTAGGATTGCATATATAGTGAAGAGAAAGTGATTCCTTCACTCCTAAATGTTTTTTTTTAATGCTATAAAAAAAAATTATATATATATATATATATATATATATATATATATATATATATATATATATATATATATAATTAGTTGACTTCTGATGGCAGCAGAACTAATGCAGGGCTTTCACAGCAATGGAGGTGAATACTCACAACTTTCACAACATTTTAAAAATGATTATTGGTAAATACTTTTGGAAACTATATTAATTTTTCTCCTTTATTCAACATTATGGGATTATTTGATCGATTTATGACACATAATCCCAATTTATAATTTCAGTTCCAGGTTGTAACACTACAAAATGTACTACAAAAAGTTCAAGAAGTATGAATACTTATTCAAGGCACTATGTTTGCTCCATTTAAACTCTCAATTAACCTGAATGAAATTGTACAACTGCTTGTCGCTGGGTTGATCCTCTCAAGAGCAAGTCTGTAGTACCTTTAGTATGTATTTAGTATATATTTCACCTGGTGAAGTAAATGGAGTGGAACTTTAAAACTGATTTAATGCACATTATTATTGAACTCTTGTACCTTTAAGGGACACTATATTCATTTTCTCATGTCACATCTTCATATCAAATATACAGTAATAAGCAATGAAACAGTTTAATACCTTCTTTCTTTGAGTCCTAACAAAGAAAGCCAGAAAGCCAAATTTGACCACCCACTATGCAAATGCTTCTACAAGCACAACCACACACCTCTGGCCTTCCATCAGGTCAATGAAGAGGGAAAAAATGGAGAGAATGAGATACAAAAGGCAGAAAGGCAAATGAATGTATAGATATACTGTAAAGTCCTATTCCTGCATTGGAAAAAGAGATGACACAGGAATGGGATGAAGTGTAGAGAGATGAAGTGTGAGAATGGAGAAAGAGAAGATAAGACTACAGACCCCACAGTGAGAGGGAAAATGAGAGAGAGTGCGAGCACGCATGAGAGAGAGAGAGAGAGAGAGAGAGAGAGAGAGAGAGAGAGGTCAACGCCAGAGACTTGCCCCATAACTCCTTCATGACTGCAGTGTTCCTTAGAATGGAAGATTGAAGGAGAAAAAGAATTGTGGGAAAAGAAAGAAAGATACAACTATTCATCCATCTGCAAAAAAAAGGGGGGATCTATCAAGTGACTCATCATATAGAAATCACTGTCTGGCCTTGAATTAGAGGAGAAAGATGAAAGAAAAAAGAGAGTGAGAAAGGAACCTCTTCAGACCCCCCAGTAAGAAAGGGACGCCTTTGAACGACTCATACCACACACAGACACAGATAGACACACACACGTCCATGGCTGCCTGTCTGGCTTCACATGAGAGAATGGCGGGAGGGCGGAGGTGTGGGAAATCGGAAAAAAAAAGAAAGAAGCAGATGCAGAGTGTTTAGGAGAGCTAAACAGAGAGATACTGTAGATATGAACTGTTGCTATTACAGGCCTGTTCGGTCCAACACAAAGGACAGAGCAGCTGCTGTGGATGTCAAGGAAATACAAACTGAGAGAGAAAGAGAATGTGACGAAGAAGAGAGGAAATTCATGTTACAAGAGAAGAGAAAAGATATTATCTATTTTAAACATAAATTATCTTTATCAAAGTTAATTCAAGTTACTATTGGATTCTTTATTAGGTTATATGTAAACACGAGTGCTCAGGAGACAGAGAAAGTGTGAGGATTTAAAAAAAAATAATAAAAAATAGGTTAAAAATGAACTGCCAATACTGCAAAGTCATGTATCTTGAACTGTATTAAAATGGAAAAAAGTAGAAAGATAGACAAAGACTATTACACAGATACCAAGAGGGAGTGAAAAGGGAGGAAAGGGGGTGGAAATAAAACAGAGCATTGGTGAGACCCCCTGCAACGCTTGTCCAGTGCCCACTGTTCCTCCCACACACCCTGACTCACCCATCTACATCTGATTTCATCGGGTCACAGGAAGTGACACAACGCCCCAACCATCCACCCTTCCAGATGCTGTTGAGAACCACTGCATCGTCCTCAAATCGAGCTGATCCTCCATCACCCAGCACCGGGCCACTTAGGTCACCAGGGTCGTTGAGTTCAGCGCAATGTGTGGAGGCTAAACAATGGTCCATGCGACAAACATATGGGATGCTAACCTCAAAACACTCCCACGGCAAAATTCTAATAAAAGTCTAATAAAAGAGCTGCTCCTGGCTCAGTGTTGTAGTCTCAACATGCTGTGGTTACAGCTGTACATGATGAGCTGGAACATGTACATGTGGGTTACACAACGTACCTCCTAGTTTGCATAGGCAACTACACCGAAAAGCTCTGGGCGCATTTAGTGAGCCTCATGCAAACCACTGTTCTGTCAACTGCTCTGTAAAATTGACTTGTTTTTGAAAAGAATGACTAAAAATAATCAGCCTTTAAAGAGAACAACAGCGCTGGATCAGCATTATATTTTGTACTAGATGTCTTCATGACAGAGGTGCAGCATCTTCAGTTCAGCACAATAAGATGACATAAAAACAAGGACAATTTATAGCAGCTAGTTTGTATGAAGTGTAAACTGGAAAAAGTGTGTTTGCGCTACATCAAAGGGACAAAACATGTTGTACTTTGGATTAGGATTAGAGTCAACATGGCAATGGGAAAATGGTTGAATCACAGAATGTAAGACTTTGTGAGAAAATGGCTAACGTATTTTGACATATAATTGAACTTCTATGCTAATTATAATAGGATGACATTAATATCAGCCCATACAAAAATTTTCTATCAGTTTCACGGTTTAAAATATTTGGGAAAATGTGGGGAAATCGTTATTTATTTATTTATTTATTTTTCAAGTTTGATCATTTGTGTTTTGGGATTGAAATGGTAATCATGTATAGCAGCCATTTTTCCCAAGGCTGCCAAGGTCTAAAGGTCTTCAGTATGAACCACACATTCGGATACACCTCAGCTCATTAACAATCCCTTCATAGGGTTAACATAGATTTAGATCAGGAACAACACTAAAGCTGTCTCAAATCACATATGATAAGCAAAATCATTTACTATGAACTAATCTAGAACCATAGTTCTATCAAAGTGGGGTTCACAAAGATATCTATTAAATATTGAGGTCTTGTTGTTATTATCTTTCATGTTTGGTCACTCGAATGTTTAATAATAAATGCAATAAATCAAAAACAAGTCCGCCTATAAACTGTCAACTTGAACATAATGTGTTCTGTGAGTGGAAAGTTCAATAATAAAAAGAAGTATGGTTCCAATAAATAGCCAAAATGTTATTATTTATTATACACATTTATATAACAAGGCTAATATTTGAATAGTTGCATTATGTCCCTCCATAAAATAAATCCATACTGCAGAATTAATTTTACAGTTAAAAGTGTCCCCTGTATGTAAAAACGTTTGAGAAGATTGACATGAAGAACATATCTAATGCGTGTTTGAAAATGAGAAATTCATTCAATTTCAATAATGTTTTGAGTAAAATTAAGGTAGCACAAACTATTTTAAACTGTTTTAACTGCAGTCTGTAGTTAGAGATGTAATAACATTGGATGCATTACATTTCAGATATTTGTCATTTTAATGGACAGTTCATTATTAGTTTCTTATAATTTTGAGTGCCACCACAGGCCCACTCTTTACTGCCATTAGTGATATGTCACTTCTGTCCATTATCAGCCTCTCACCGTCTTTTCTGTGGTCTATATATAAAGGGGTCAGTCGCTATACAATCTACCAGCCAGTTTTTTTTTATTAATAGCAGAAGAGTACACAAGTGTGTAACACACAGCATATACAGTAGTTGGCAGGGCAGGGCTAGTACACAGCATTCCCAATCCTGCTCTTGGAGAACCCCTGGCCTTGACAATTTGAGCTTTTTCCTTGCTCTGAGACACCCACTTCAACTCAAGAAGGGCTGTTAATCAGGTGATTAGTTGAAGCATGTGTTCTGGGAGCAGGGAAAACGTTAAAATATGCAGGAAAGCAGGTCGGGAGCCTGTAGTGTAGAGAAACTCTTCCTCTTGATGCCACCACTGAATATTTTTGATATAACTTACATCTAAAGTAGAGGTGCTCCATTCCAGTTCAGGACATTTTCAAAACTAATATGGTGACAGACATTATATTAAGATGAATATCCTTGAGTATATGAGAAGGATAAATGGCCAAAGGATACAAATTATGGTATCCCAGAACCACTGTTGTGACATGCGACAGTTTTATAGATCTAAATCATGGTTTCCTAGTTTAATTCCAGGAAAGCCAGGCAGAGGTTAGTGAAATTCCTGCTCAATGACACCTGATGATCTACTTTAACAGGTGAATTTGAAGTGAGAAATCACCTATGATCCGACCGAACCCAATGATGAACTGGGTGTCACATACTGTAGTGTATATTGTGTGTATGGGGCGACCTCTAGTGGTGAAACGAGAAACCGTGCTCTCATGATTGCTTCAGTTGTAACTCAGGGTTTAAAAATATGGCAGAACAAACTACATGTTATACAGCGATTCAAATGCAGGTTTTCGGTGTTAAGTGGTATGAAAGCGATAGAAATTGGATAATTATACCCTTACATTGTTTATTCCCTCCTCGTGCCGAGTGTTTAGCGTAGGACCAGGATAAAGTGGTTACTGAAGAAGAAAACACTGTACAGGTATAATATATGTTACTTTTATTTGATTATAAATACTAAAATATAAAATATATACAGTACTGTAAAATATCGTAAGATTAGATGCCGCTGAGTTGATTTTATTTCCAAAGCTTCAACTTTTCTTTTATATGAGCTGGTCTGTAGCGCCATCTTGTGGTCATGAGTGACTACACCACTAAACATATATTACTGCCCAACTAATGGAACTATTTGAATAAGAATTGCAGTCAAGCCTGTTTATCATGTCTTTCCATTTTCCCCCCACATACCACAAAAAGGTGTGTTTTTAGTATGTGACCGGTATTATGTAAATACATTTTTACTTTGTGTTCCCACAAAATTATAGGTCTTAGTTTATAATGACTATATGCTTAATGTTATTTTTTGAATTGCCTAAATAAAAGCATTTCTATCATGTAGCATGAAAAAAAGTCTGCAATCAGCTGTGATAGTAGACTGGGCTCTTCTGGGATGGCAACATTCCCTAACCATGGGCATGTGAAAGCAACATGAACATGAAAACAATACAACCATTTACTATTGCTCACTTCAAGACAACTCGCAAGCCAACCTCATACAGCATAGGATATACAGTGGAGAGTGACACTACCATTAACAATTCACTTAACTCTGGAACCACACTGATGTCAAAAGCACCCAGTTTATAACCTAATGTAACAGGTTACAAGTTATTTGTTTGTACTTCACAAATTGTCAATGTTTATAATGACACTGTTTACAAAAGCAGGCTACAGTTAAAAAAAAGTAGCATGCCCATGGTTTTTAGACATGTCGCATTACAGTTTGTAATATTTAAGGAATTGGCTCAATGTTGATTTATTTAAATCAAAATGGACTAATGATCCTGTATAACTGCACAAATTTGCTAAGAAGTAACTAGACAACTCATGTGTGTGTATATATACACACACATTTTATACACACACACACACACACACACACACACACACGAGTCAAGGTCAGAATGAACATGGTCATGCCTCAGAGTTAAAATAATTGCTAGAACCATCCATTTTCCTTGGATATTTATTGGATCAATACCAATACACAAGATTTTATTTTTTAACATCATTTTACACTTTGCAGTACAGTTACACTTGAGATTTATCATTATGATGCAGATTTTATTAATGTGCTTCATCAATACTTTAATCAGTATGTACAGTATTTAATAATTTATAAATTAAGTTTTTAATTAAGGTCTTGACAAAGTCCATGCACTGACCTCTACCTCGTCATTTAAAAAAATAAATAAATAAAAAAAATAATAAAATAAAAACCCCACACTAAAAACTGTACATTTCTTCATTGCTGGTGTTGTGCCAATCTTTTGTACATTTAATACACATCTTTCACCTGGAAACAGATATAAATGTACCTTTAAAATAACTTAAAGTGTATAAATGAACTGTAGTTGTTAGAGTAAAGCTTTAAAAGTAAACTACATGCAACATCCAAGATAAATGGCTACAGGTACAAAAGTTGTACCCTTGAGAATGCCACCCCAGCTATACGGAAATGTACCTTCCTTTCTGAGAGAGTACAGTTCGGGACTACCCTTTAACTGCCACACAGTAAAACACAGTTTGTTGTTTGTTTAGGTGCTAATAATATTGCTCGGTCAAATACTTTTCTGCGTTGTCAGTCACTGAACTTGTTACACCTGTAAAACGGCCTGCTAAGCGGAAAGGCATTATAAAGCATGTCCTGGTTGACATTATGGAGATAACAACAGAAGTATGACCAAACAGCCAACTATTACACTATCCTAATAAATAGGCACAGATGGGTGAAACGATTCAGGTCATTACAATGGAGATACGCCTTCACATTGACAATAACACTGACAATGTAACCTTCATGTTTTCAAACAGAAAAGAAGTAGTAGAAGTACAAGTACACAAAGTAGTTCTACCTTTAACACTTGTCTAAAAGTTTATCCAAAAAAAAAAACAAAACAAAAAAAAAAAAAAAAAAAAAAAAAAAAAACACCCCACTGTACCCTCATTAAAAAAAAAAAAGTTCCCAATTTCCTTTTCTCAGAAACGAACTGTTACATTAGTGTTGTTTAATATAGTAAAAAGGTTGTGAGTCAAAGGTTGTGAGGTTACCAGCATCACTGCAATCTGCAGTTAACGCTCCGATACTTAGTTGTAATCCTGTCTCAAACACAAGTTGCTTTGGAGAAAACAATCAGCCAAATGAGCGTAATAAATAAGCATACATAGATAAAAAATAAAAATAAGAGGAAAAACACCCCAGGTTATTACAATGGAAATGCATCTATACACTGACAATACAAAAATAAAATTATTAAAAATAAAAAACCCTACACAATTAAGCAAAGAATGCAGGCTTATAGATCAGAGGTCACATATTCTGGGATTTGTTACCTTCACAAATCAAATAAAAGAGCTCATTTCGAGCTCAACCCTGTGAGGTAGTTGGAGCTGTTCCAGTGATCCAGCCAAGCCCAGGATCCTGCTGGAGCTCCGGGTGCGCCTCAGCTCGGCCTCGTTTAAAATGCTAAAAAGACCAGTAAAAAAAAAGCCCTCCAGTCAGTCACTGCTGTCAGTTCCGCGTGAAAAGCAGGCAGCTCTCCACATAACACGGCAGTTCAGATGTCAGGCAGGGTGATGGATATGCCCATTAGCCGTCGAGTGGCTCCTGTGGACGATAAGTGATTGTGGTCGCGCGCCGCTGAGAGCAGGTTGTTGACGAGGATCTGCAGACAGATCCGGAGCTCCTTCAGGTTTCTGTCCGAATCATGGCCGCTTTCGCTCAGAGCCATCCTCAAGCAGATGTTCTTCAAGTCCACGCTGTCCTGAGATACAAAAACAGAAAGTAAACAACACGGGGGGACAAACAAACAAACAAACAAACAAAACACATTTGACTTCAAATAAGTCACGGGTCTTACCTTGTGGCGGAGGAAACATCTCACTTCTCCAGAGAGACTTCTCATTAAATCCTGCTCTATTGATATGATCTGAGATAAAATGTCCACCAGACGAGCTAATAAACTTTCCCTGGCTCTTTCAGCTATAAGTAGAGTCGTGCTGTTTGTGTTGGAGTTATTTCTAACCTTCCTGTTTGAATGAAGCTCGTGTAAAAGTTTCAGAGCCTCTGTCTGATGTTTCAGAGAGCCCATCATCTCCATCTCCATGTCCATGTCTCTCACAGTCTCTCACTCACACACCTGTCCAATGAGAAAGACTCCCTATCTACTTTCGCTTCTTTTTATTTTTTACCAGATCTGTGAGCTGAAATGTTTCATTTCTGCACAGCAGAAGTCATCTGATCTTATCCAAGTGCTGTCTTGCATCCTTTAACTTCCCCGTGTTTATTTCAAGAAGAGACACGACTTGCGGCACTCTTATCCAATCAGAGAGCTTTATTCTCATCCAATCAATCAGAGAGCTTTATTCTCATCCAACCAGAGAGCTTTATTCTAATACACTATCGGCCTATTAAGAGTCACATGACCGGAAGTGACAGCCAGTCTGACTTGAAAAACGTTCCTGATTTTTCAGTTTTTCTAATTCAGCAAAAACCATAAATAAAATGGGGGTAAATGTCTTATCTAAAACGCTGACAGTGTCCGTGAATGGGAGTATAAAGATTGCATTTGATTGTATGTTATTAAAAATGGTATGTTAAAATATGAATGCACCCAGTATCCTGTGTGGGACAACATGGCAAAGAGCCTAGATCACAACACTCATTTTCACAGCACAGACATGCTAACAGACTCTCAAAACAGCAGTGACAATTTCTTGCCAGGGCTCAAGAATACTTATTGACATTAATAAATAAGCTAATAATAATAAAGGGGGGGGGTTGGATGGATATTACCTTCTAATCAGCTACTTGTTCTTGTAACAATGGCCTCGGTGTTATGAAATTAGTGATGAAAAAGTATATTGATGTCATTTATCACAATATCAATATATTATTACCAGTAACCTGAGGATGTGAGGTGCAAATGCAGATGTCTGAACTATGGTAGCCTACCGGAGGTAATTTAACACCTACAAAAGTAAATGAACATGTACAGTGGATATAAAAAAAGTCTACACACCCCTTGTTAAAATTGTAGGGTTTTGTGATGAGTTAATTCTAAGCAGTCACATGCCACTTTATAAAAGAGTGTGCACACTTTTGCTTGCTGTATAACATCCATCCACCCATTTTTCATACTGCTTATCCTACACATGGTCACAGGGGAGCCTATCTCAGAAAGCTCGGGTCACAAGGCAGGAGACATCCCGGACAGAGGCGCACACACACTACGGACAATTTGGAAATGCTAATCAACCTACAACGCATGTCTTTGGACTGGGGGGGGAAACTGGAGTACCCAGAGGAAACCCTGAAACACGGGGAGGATGTGTAAACTCCATGCACACAGGACGGAGAAGGGATTTGATCCCCAACCCTGGAGGTGCGAGGCAAACGTGCTAACCACTAAGCCACAGCAAACCCCTGCTATATAACGTTAAAGGTGGAAAAAGGTCTGACAATATTTATCTTTGTTTCATTATTATTACATCATAAAAAACCTACAATTTTATCTTTTTATATCCACTGTACAAAGGGAAAATGGATACTGATTCCTACAAGCTACTTGTTGTAACAAATAGCATTACAGGGTGTCCCAAATGTCTCCATACATTGGGGAATTTTTTTTTTTATTATAATTTTTTTTTAAACAACTATATTTACAAAACATCCTCTACATGATTGCTCTTTCTTTGTAAATTCACACAGAGCTGTCTCCCACTCATGATGAACTCCTGCTAACACATCTGGTGTTATGCATGTGATTGCATGTCCACCGTAGCCTTGCAACAACTTCCTGTTCCAGCCATGAAAATGATTTTAATATATTCTTTTGTCAAAAACATTCTTAAAAGCTATCTGAAACAAATACAGAATAGAAACCAAGTTTGAAAACATTTCTAAGACATTTAACTAAAAATGTATGGAGACTTTTGGGACACCCGGTAGTTTATTCAGGTTATGTGGGCTTCATATTGAAAGCCAGCTGCTTTGCTTCCTGACTGTATACAATCTTCTACATGTTGATCAAACCCAGTATGGTAAATATAGTCAAACAACACATAGAATTAACATACAGATTTGAAATAAATTAGATGAAATGACACCAGTTCCTATCGCTTACTGAAATCTTTAATTTATTTGGTACAGAACACAAAAAGTGGGGAAATGCTGTGATTTTAATTACTATCATTAATTTATTATTCTACACAATCTCCATAACAATCCTCAAAACTTCTCAAGGAGGATGTTTTCACACACATTTGGAATCTTTGTATAAGAAACACACCTTCTTGTGTCTTTCCTCCTCCACATGTGCCTCACATTGAGGCCATTGTTCACAGAGCATATTTTGGTAAAACAGCAGAATTTAATTAGTCTTCATGAGTAAATGTCCAGGATGTGAGGTTATTGAATAAAACAGCAGTGCTTTAAAATAAAACTTTAGTAGATAAATAATCTCAGTCTCGCCACACTGTACACTAGCTCCAGTGTCAAGTGATAACCATGACTATAGCAACAAATGATCGGTCTCTTGGGCTGAATATCCTAGAATATAACAAGAGAAAGTGTCACAATTGTGGTATTTGTGGTTTAAAAACAAAACAAAAAAAACCAACAAAAAAAACAAACAAAAAAAAAAAACACACACAAAAAAAACTTAAATTCTCAATGGTCTACTGTAACGCTCACTAGCAAATTTTTTACGTCATGCAGGATTTGCACAATGAAAGCCAATTGTACAAATTTAATGCAAATGAGCATATACAGTGCACACAAGTTCTAATAACAATTTTTTAAAAAATCATAAAATCAACACATTATACATAAAAACCTGCATGACCAAAATCCACTCAGGTTTGTGGTAGATGGTTTTTTTTTTCCTATATGAACACAAACAACAACAAAAAAAAGATGCACTATTATTCTGTTAAGTCCCAGATGGACCTTGGTGGTATAAAAGTTGATCTCCATGAGCAAGTGAAAGATAACTGGTAGAATGCAGGTAAAGCCGGTGTAAATCTGTTCATCTCATTTAGCAAAACTGAACACCAAGTTAACTCACCAATCTATGAAGCCATGTTGTGCAGCGTTGTGTTGAGTCTTCATTTCAAAAACCCTATTTGCCAATGATTATATAGTAAACAGTCGAACAATTACAGAATGAACCTTTAGACAATTATAACTTGTGAAAATGCTTGAAAAAAGAAGGTAATTGAGTAACATTGAAATTTTCCTCCACCAAACCACCCATGAGCCAAATGGTTCATTACTATTGCTAAATTGCAATAGGAAATATATTGGAGAATGCTCAGGAGGACATCCTGATATTTATTTACAACTCGACACAGCCCAAAAACAAATAAACAAAACCATGTTGATCATCCAAACTCCATGATGAGTTCCAATCGCATGTGTTACAAAGCCATTTGTCACAGTGAGTAAACTACAGAAACTGAAGACCTTGGTCCATTTGTCCCTCATCCAACTTCACATTGTTGTTAAGTTTAGCTTGAAAATAACCGTCGAAATGTTGACAATGGTCTGTGTAATTCTTTTCATGGCATTTTCAACATTTTAACATGCACCAACTAAATCTGTTGTCTAGTCACATTTCTTCAGGCAGTCCTTGTCATCTTAAAACAGAAGTGGTCTTAACAGAAGTGGATTGAACATGAAATGGGAACGTACTCCTCAGTTACCCACAATGTGGTGATTCAAAGAGACAATGAGGCACCAGACTGATTCACTTTTCATTTGTAGCACTGTTCTTGACCCCATGTTTGAAATTTGAACTCCGTGGTTATTCTAACTACAATCACGGAGTCTTCGGACTATGATGTAGTGGCTTGGATGTCACCTGTGCTTAGCCGGCCTCAAACAACATGCTCAGTATTTAAAAAAAAAATAAAAAATCAGTCCAGGTTGTAGGAATTAAAATTAGAGTTTAGCTTTTGACCAAAACTTTGATGTGATTGTGTCGTATCATTTCACAGCTTGAGTTATAACAGCTGGACAGTGGGAGCGCTGCAGAGCCGTGCACAGGGGTTATATAGACGTTATGGACCAGAAGTGGGCGGTACCCAGGTATAGGGCTGAAACGGAAACATGCCACAGTACATGGCTCTGTAGAAACCTTTAAGGAAATTGGTCTTGAACTAGTGAGAGACTAAGCTAAGCAGGAGAGGACGGAGCTGCCACGTCCAGTCTCGGTCAACCGCCAGAGTCCAGGCTGCCGAGGGAAATGATAATCTCAAATGCTTTCACACTTTGTTCATTTTAATGATCATCATAATTAATAAGTATTACTCTAGTTTATAAACTTATAGTTATCTACATTCCCCAACCCACCCCCACATGCTTCAATGCCATGTTGATATTTTTATTATTATTTATTTTTTTCCCCACTTGGTTTTTTTTTTCTTCGTTAAAAAGGAGGGCGACTGCACAGACGGGCGAATCCGTGCTCTAGCACTGAAAATGAGCGATACAGTGCCCGAGGGCAGTCAGACCAGCTGAAAGTTCTAGTTTTCTTTCTTGGATTCAGCGTTTCCATAACTGGAGCCTGTTTTGTTCACCTCCGTCACACCAATGAGACGGCGCACAGCTATAGAAGCTAGAAAACACACAGAAACCAGTTAGAGATGAAACAAATAATCACAGGAATTATTCATACATGAACACGTAGCCTACTGGGCCATATTGGATCCGTGCTTGGTTTTTCCACAAAATACATCCACATCAACATTCTACATTAAAAGAAGATATACTTCTGTTGAACTGACATTTATTTCAAAATCTAACTTGATTAAAATTGGAAGTAGCAAATAAAGTTTGAGTGAACATGAAAACTGTCCATGGAAATATACAATAACTTCCTTCAGCATGCTCCCATAATTAACAAAATCATGGAAACTTCAAAAATCAAAGCTTTGGGGCTGACTATTCTATCTGTAAAAACCACACTGCTTGGAATTCATAGAAATTTATGACACCGGGTTACTTTTCTTTCATTGCAGTTACTTATCAAGCCTCTACTGTTACGTACATGAAATCAGCCATAAGATTAAAACCAGCCGCCTAATATACTGTCTAGGTCCCCCTTGTGCCACCACAACAGCTCTGATCTTTCAAGGCATGGACTCCACAAGCAAGCAAGCAAGGTGTGCTGTGGTATCTGGCACCAAGATCCTTTAAGTCCTGTAAGTTGTGAGGTGGGATCTCCATGGATTGGACTTGTCCATGTCCAGCACATCCCACAGATACTCGATCAGATTGAGATCTTGGGAATTTCCTTCTTGGACCACTTGTTTTTTTTTTGTTTTGTTTTTTTTAGGTACTAACCACTGCATACTGGGAACACCCCACAAAACGTGCTGTTTTGGAGACAATGACTACGTTTACATGGACAGCAGTAATCTAAATATTGACCTAATTCTGAATAAGACAATATTGTGATCAAGGTGTTTACATGAGCCGCTTTTAGAATACTTTCATGTTCCCGTTTTACATGTTATAGAACATAGTTCAACAGCACACGTCATTACGTCCCCGCGCCACGCCGTCTAACGTTCCCTCCAGAATTTCACGTATCAACATACAGTTCGTCTTCGTCATGGTACCGTATACAGTTTTGGGTGTTTTTATTAAAAAATTTTTACGAACGCTTCGAGTGCGGTTAATTATTTGTCATGCTGTACGTGCAAATAGACGACTGCTTGAAACCGTGGGCTGCGTCCCAAACCTCATACTTACCTTCTATATAGTAGCCGAGATACATGTATTTCGTCTACTACAGGCCTATAGTAGGCAAGTACGCGGTTTGGGACGCAGCCATGCTCTCTTTTTTACCGTAAAACGGTTGAGCACTGCCATGTGTGTACGTGTCCTGTTGCAAATTGAGGTGAACACTCTCACACCACATTAATAACGTGATTAAGGTGTGTACATGTCTGTAATACACATCGATAATGCGACTAAAACAGGAATACTCCACATGTCTTAATTCCATTAGAGTTCACTTCGAGTATGACCTTAATCGGATTAAGGTAATTAAAAACTGCTGTTTACATGGTAGTGTCTTAATCAGAGTATCCTCTTAATCAGGTTAATATTGGATTATTGATGTCCATGTAAACGTACTGACTCTCATGCAGTCGTCTAGCCATTATTATTTGGCCCTTGTCAATGTCACTCAGATCCTTACACTTTAGTATCAATCAGTGGTTTTAATGTTATGGCTGATCGGTGTATTTGCACTTGTCCTTAAGAGACAACATTTTGTTCCGACGTATAGAAGTTATAGAGACGAATCACTATCTATCCATTAGTCCAATTCAAAATCATTATGTATAGCATGTTCAGCAATAGACAATGTCACAAAACAGCTTTAGAGAAATCTGGATATAGATTTAGATCCATAATGAGCAAGCCAGAGGTACGACTGGCAAGGAAAAACTCCCTGAGAAAACATCTCACAAAGAAACCTTAAGATGAACCAGGCTCAAAAGGGAACTATACTCTTCTGGGTGATCTCAGATTACCAGTGCGATTATAAATTCATTACCCTTCCACATTTGTAGAAAATAAGATCAAACAGTACTAAGCGTGTTGAAAGGATGTTCAGTGTCAGCATCACAGACTTTCTGATTACAACAGCAGTTCTTACTCTATTAGTCCTCGGGATAATATTCATATCCAAAGTTAAAATGCAAAATCATTGGTAGCCAGGGAAAAGGAAAATAATCATGACTGATTCATCATCATTGAAACATACTTGGACTAGATAAATAAAAAAATAAGAAGTAAAATATGTTTACTTATGAGAGCACAAGTATTAGTTTTTTGGGTTGTGCAAATGTACAAGTACAAATGGCCTGAAATTATACTTAAGTATATGATCAAAGTACAACTTAAGCATTTTCCACCTTTACAAAAGACATAAAATGATCTTATACGTGAGTACTGACCAATAATGAGGAAGATCATGAAGCTGATGATGAGGAGTGGTGAGCCGCTGACGAGCACGTCCCAGGCGAAGTTAATGAGTGGAGAGAGAAGCAGCGTCGCCCAGAACAGGAAGTTGAGCAGGGTCCATAACCGGCGTTTGGGCTTGATAGTGGGTCCTGGGAAACGCCCCTCCTTGAAATAGAACTCTTGCAATTCATCCTATAACCAACAGCGACACACATATGATGTGGAGAGACAATCTACATGATCACATTAGCAAAGTCAGTCATATCATCTGTTAGTGATTTAATTTTTTTTAACGCCATGCCAGCATCAAGGCTTATATTCATAGCAGGAGCAAGGTAATAAATAAATAAGTCAATACAAATAAATACAAACAAATAAACACAAATGGCTAAATAGACAAACAAATTTTAAAAATCAACACCATTAAATAGGAGGCATTTTAAACAGTAAAAAAGGATCTCAAAGTAGAAAATATTCCAGATCATGCAAATTAAGAATTGATATAGGTTATAATTTGGGAAAATTATGCTAAAATTCATTCTGGTGATTCTGGTGACTTTATGAAATACCTATTTGAAATACCTTACTGAATAGGAGCTTCGTCTGATTACAAGTCATATCATATGGATGCATTTCCACAGTCAACAACATACCAAGCTATTTATTTATTTATTTTTTTAAAGATCTCTGTGACAGCTAAGTCACTGTAAACTGGGAATCTATCAGCAGCTTCAAAAAATTCCAGCTCTTGATACTTGTGCCTTTTGCTGCTTTAATATACACTTTTTATTTACAGTTTACCCAGTGATGGCAATTGAATAAGGAAACGGTTTACAAGTGTTCCATTACATATCTAGATCTTTGTTTTTATGAGCTTTATTATCCTCTCTCAGACTCTAGTGGGACCCTAAATGAGCGCTTTATTAAAAAGTGAGTGCACTTGTTTGGTGAGGCGGTCATTGTAAATCTACTGTAAACCTAGATTTGTGTTACATGTGGCACTGGGCAGTTTTCATCTCAACTGTAATACAAACATGTGTTATGTACCTAATTAGAGTGCGCCAGTCGGCCATTTCCACTTACATCCAGATTTGGTTCCAATAACATGAAAAAATGTCACAAAGATTTTTCTTGTACTAATTTCTGTCTTAGATTTCTCTTGGTCTCAAATGATGGAGTATTAAACGTGAGCCCACTTCTTGAAGTTGAAACAGAACATTAATACAGGGTGTTCAAAGGGCTTCACAGATTGTGAAAAAAAGCAAAAATGTGCAAAGCACAAAAGGTTCCCTGTCAGCATACATCCCCCTGTTTTGTCAGACAAACGTCCGTGTCAGTGTATTCGTTCAATCTTTAACTTCCTGTTTTGTTCCCCACATTTTAATAATCTGGCTGGGAGCTGGATGTGCATTGACTAATAACTGGTGCTGACATAAATCGGGACATTTGGAGAGAATTTTGCTGAGACTGACATCCTTTAATCACAAGTCAGATGACTGAAAGCTAAGCTAATATGCTGTGAGTACTTGTTACACTTGTCACGATTCACACGCTTCTCAGGGTCACTGTGACACTAAATGCTCCTTGCACTCGTGTCAGATTTTTCAACAACTGGATTTAAGGCTGTTCATTTATAATGAATTCAATATGATCGTAAATACAACCGGTAGGCCTCTTATGATAATTGCTTTTATTGGATGACGTATTGTCCCAGAAATAATTGCAATAAACGACATTATTGTCATTTTAAGACCATTTTACGCCACTGATATAATGATAATATAACAGCATAATAGAATAATGCAAGTACGACCTTTCAAAGAGCAATGGACTTTTAATATAAGACACTGGAATTGAAATGTCGAAAAATTGTATTTGACAAAAATATCCTTTAATTTTAGTCAATATTTTGTCAGGTCATATTTAATAATTTTACTCTGACTAAAATGCCATAGCATATTAGAATATTCATCAACGGCATTTTAGTTGACGAGAAAATGCAGACATGAAATCAAATATTCACACATTTTATTAACTTAAACATGTATCAACAAAAACAAAAAAAAATAAATAACATTACAACGAGTACACTATTATTGCACAATATTGTGAATTCTTTATGTTTTAATTCTTCATTGTCCATGTTTCAGTGAACTGTAACAGAAGGAGCGTATTCACGGCGTGACTCACCGTTCTGCCTAGCACCTAACTTAAGCTCAATTACACTTGTGCATTCTCGTCATTTTGTGCAGAAGCGAGTTGTAATTATATATTAAATATATATTAATATTAGTTTTATGTTGTGTATATGTGTGATTAATCTCATACGTGTATAGGATGTGCTCAGGTGAGTTAATTAACCTGCTATTAAAGCGCTTCAGTTTACTGCTGTTCATTCACTGTTTAGCTTCAGATCACGCAGCTTAAGCGAGTCAATCCCCGACATTATCGACTACGGATTATTTGAAACACTAGAACCATTCTTTCTAGAATTTTCTTCATCCAAAAAAATAAAACATTGTTAGTGCATTGTTAATATCTTGAGTCATGAAAAAAAAAATAAAATAAAAATCAGTGCTAGTGCTTGCTACACATCTTAAAGTTTTTGCAATTGAATGCGCATTTTTATCTTAAATTCAATGAATACTGGAAATCTGAACTTTCATTTGACAGCCCCGGAGTAGAAGAGATGAAAGAAGTCGCGCGAATGGCTAAAATTTTTTTTGATGTTCATTCTTATGTAAACAAACACACGTCAACACAACAGGCGATATCGAGGTTAGCAAAAATGATCGAGGTCGTGTCCATATATCGTACGATAAACAAAATAAAACAACCAGTGAGAAAAACATCATGGTTCAGTACGAGTTGAGTGGGAACACATGCATGCATGCATGCATACACATACACACACACACACACACACACACACACCTAGAAACATGTTAGAGAGAATTAGAGAGAATCTGACCTTTTCCTGATAGAGCTTGTGAAGCCAGTTAGCACACTCCTTCTCATCATCGGGGATCTCCTCGACTGGGAAACGCCTGTTAGGCAAAACACAAGACACCAGTCAGAGCTGCAGACCACAACACTAGAGGGCAGTGTTACTGCAGACAAGGAGATGAAGTACTTGACATGT
This sequence comes from Ictalurus punctatus, assembly GCF_001660625.3. Lineage (NCBI taxonomy): Eukaryota > Metazoa > Chordata > Actinopteri > Siluriformes > Ictaluridae > Ictalurus > Ictalurus punctatus. Next base: position 12,555,483 of record NC_030441.2, on the reverse strand, counting down.
TCAGGAAGGTCAAATCCATTAGAGACATTGCTAAATATGTCTGTTCTATAAAAGATATGGCTAACTGAACAGTCATTACACGTCAAGTCTTGATTTTTTTATAGGCTCAAATTGCTGTGTATATTTTGCCTCAGTCCTATTTTCTATGTTAATTAAATATGTTAAGTATGGACCTGATAATATGTATACCATTGTGGAACTCCAAATCCCCAAATATTCAAATTGTTTAAAAATAAATAAATAAATAAAAAAAGCAATAACACAGTTGATCATACAAACATGATCACCTGAAATGACTTCTTTTATCGGTGGTACATATTCCACTTACGAATACCAATAATGGTTCACAATCAGGAGGTATTTTTATCTTTGTGCTCACGTGGCAGCTGTTTGTCTGGGTTAAATCGCTCCCTTGGTTATTAAATGGAAACTATGAGTTGTTTGCTCGAAACTGCCTGCTGTGAGTACAAGTCAAAAATATGCAATCAAGTCAAGATGCTAAAAGTCAGTCTGTTATATTTGACATATGATGCTCCCTAAACTACTTTTTAACTACGTTCACCAGCCACTTTAATATGCAATTATCCAAAACAGCCAATCATGCGGCAACAGCACAGTGCACAAAGTCATGCAGATATAGGTCAAGAGCTTCAAATGTAAGGCTCAGGTCAAACATCAGGGAAGAACAGGATTCTGAGGTTACTGTGGGCACAGACTCGCCGAAACTATAGAGGGGGGAATCTCCTGGTCTGTTTTGGTGGCATATTTATAGTCTATTTGTGTTCGCATTTAGCATTTAAATGACTAACGCTCAATTACTCTGAAAGAGTTGCAGATATTTAGAAGAATATGAACTGGTTGAATTTTAAATGCTAAAATATTAAATGACAAAGTGTTAATATTCCCAAATAATTGTGATAATATGGTTTCAATACTAAGCAAAATAAGCATCATCATTTTGGTCAATAGTGCGCATTTACCACTGCTGAGCTTTTGCTTGAAATACTTCTGTGCAAAAATGAGTCATGACTGAGCACTTGTACCTTCAGTGGACAGAAAATATCTCGTCATTATATGCACAGAACACACACGGGGTCCATGGTAACATCGTTCCCAACACCTGACTCAACTAATCAGCCAATTACCTGTCTCAAGGTAGGCGTTGTAGCAGACAAAACGTTAAAATGTACAGGACCAGAGTTGGAAACCACCATTTCTAAAGAGTGTGGACTCACCGGACTCTCATGTCGGCTCTGTACTTCTTGCCGTTGATGATGCCTAGCAGTGTGGGGTTCTCCTTATCTTTAAAATTCAGTGTGACGTCGTATACAGCTGTGACTGAAAAGCAAGCCGAGGTTATAGCTAAAGGTCACCACAGAATTAAAATGAATACATATGAGACGGAGCACTGTCACAGACCTGTTCCCTTCAGGCACTGCAGTGTGGTGGTGAAGCCCTTGGTGCGTGGCAGTAGGTGGTATTTGAGTTTGGGGAGACCTTTACTCTCAGCCACCTGCATGCTGATCTCGTGCTTTTTCTCCGTAAACCGTGTTCCCTCACAGTACAGCAGGAACTGTAGGAATGAACACCACACCACAAACAACAGACAATGATACACTGGACAGACCCTAAAAGATCTAGTAACTTGGTAATCACACAAAATGCCTGGTCACCCGATTTATTTCAGAAACTACAATGTCTCATTACTTCCTCCTTCTCCCAGATTCCCTGTAGTTATGTTTCAGGTTTGGGGGATGAATTTGGAGCTACGGGATACAAGACACAATCTGCAAGATTCCTAAAAATCGGAGCAAAAGTCAATGTGCTACTTTGTGCTGTTCAAGGATGTGCAGGAAGTCAGTCTACATCACATATCGCTCATAATAGAGATAAAAGCAGTAAGGTTCTGTCAATAATGCAAATTCCAACAAAAAAATTTGATGTACTGATAAATATTTGTTGGTGATTGTTTTGTTACTGGTCAAGAACTACAGACAAAAACATCACTGCCATCAAAGAAGAAAAAAAAAAGGGAGGACCCTGGTTCACACCACACTGGGACAACTAATAACTCAATTTCCGGCGACATGACTACGTACTCGCGTTGTACGACCTCACCAAAAATTTTAAACTTAAAAATAGTTTTGTTTTATACGTCGTATAATTTTGTAAGCTTAATCACATGCATTTCTGTCCTGGTTCTTCAAGCAACATTGTAGGCTAGCCAGTGGATTAGTTAAATAAAAAAAATTCATTCAACAAAAGGTTGTTAGACTTCCGTACAAACCGTATATAGAACGTCAAAATCGCTAACATAAGTAATCATTTGAGAGCTACAACAACTATAACAAGCTGCTCATGTTTGTAGAAGAAGTTGGCTGAGAGTTCATCCCCCATTTATTTCGAGCCGAGAGGCCTCAGAAAGCGTGACGTCATTTCAGGGAACATAGTGAGCATCGACGCTCCCTGGTTGTTGCGGTGCATTGTAGGATTTTTCAGGGAGTGAACATTCCAGTGCACTGGAAGGATTTTGCGCTTGAGACAGCCCTTAAAAAGGCCGACTCCCTGATCAGTGCCCTGACTGCTGAACTAGGGAGCTGATTGAGACTCCTCAGTGGACAACATTTAAAAAGACTGATGGTCCTGCAGAGACTTTAGGGAAGGTATTGAGTTCTTAACACAGATTTAGCCTACCTACATACAGTATTATATTCAAGTGACTTTCTTATAATCAATGTGCAGCACTTTCTGCTATTAAAAGAATAGGCAAGAGTGACTGTTTCACTTTTAATACAATTCTCAACAATACCATATTCCACATGTAGTTCAGCCTTGAGGATTATAGCCTAATTTCTTGAACACACTCACCCACATGTACTCAGGATAATCCTTGAGTTGACTGAGCCCATTAAACACCGTATCCCTGTCCTCCTCCCACTTTCTCTTGCAGAAAACGATCTCCAGGAAGTACCAGGTCCAGCCAATCAGAGGAACTTTCAGCAGCTCACGTTTCGCCAGCACCTTGGAACTCTGGGATAAATGGAAAGAAAAGTAGATTGTTTTTCATTTTTGTCCTTTTCTCAAGAAGCTCTCCAGAATTTCTATGTTGAGTTGTCATAATAATAAATGGTCACAACATCAGTCATGAAAAAGAGAAAACGCTAGTGTTGTATTAGCTTTAGGGCAGAAAATAAGGAGCTATGGTCATTTTGAACCGTAGTGTCTTGGGTCATTCCGAATAATCCATACTTTTCCCAAATCTTAATTTCCATACCTTTCCTGACCTAGAAGTATTCTTAACTCCAGTCACGGAGACCCCCTACCCTGCACAGTCTGACCTTTTCTCTGCTGCAAAACACGTGATCCAACTAATCAGCTAATTACTTAGCCCTCGAAGTAAGCGTAATAATGAAATGAACCAGGTGTGTTGATGGTAGGGAACCCTTCAAACTGTTCCCACGACTGCTGCGCTAAGAACCTATATTAAATGCTATATTAAACTATATTAAGTCAATACACAGTGTATCAATGAAAGAGAACTAATGAGGCCCATTAGCTCATTTATGTATATTAACTGGGGCTCATTACATTAATTAGCATTCTTGTGTACGAGATGCATATTCTTGGTGTACTCACCCCCAGCACACCGTATCTTTCGCACATAGTCCAGCCGCAAAGGAAATCGATTTCGTAGTTGTGGTTGAGGATGATGATGACGTGCTCTTTTCCGAACTGATCCACTGTGGCCTGGTCTGTATAGAGCATGCATTCCGTTCCTGACCACCACTCTAAAAGCATTACCAACTCTGTGTGTGTGTGAGAGAGAGAGAGAGAGAGAGAATCCATTAATGTTAGCTCACGGTTATAGTCTCCAGTTCTGTAGACACCATATCCATTGGTTTTAGAGGTTCCCATTCTCACACACCTTTTTAAAGATAAGTTGGATGATGTACATTTATAAATACAATATTCCATGTCAGTGGGTTTAATATGCACACAATGAACATTCTTGTATTACTACTGGACTTTTTACAGTTACCTCCACTAATATTGGAGGTAAATTGGTAAATATGAGCAAAGAAGGTTGTGAAAAATTGTCTTTATTATTTAACCTTTTGGGGGGGTTTTATGTTTAAAAAAAATTCACAAAAATACTCTGCTCTCATGAATATGAAACAATTGCAAACACAACACAGGTTTTAAATATAGGTGTGCAACAATTATTTGCACCCTTTTAGTCGATACTTTGTGCTACCTCTGTTTGCTAAGATAACAGCTCCGAGTCTTCTCCTATAATACCTGTTGAGGTTGGAGAATACATGGCAAGGGATCTGAGACCGTTCCTCCATACAGAATCTCTCCAGATCCTTCAAATTTCGAGGTCCACGCTGGTGGACTCTCCTCTTCAGTTCACCCCACAGGTTTTTTATGGGTTTCAAGTCAGGGGACTGGGATGGCCATGGCAGGACTTTGATTTTGTGGTCAGTAAACCATTTTTGTGTTGATTTTGATTTATGTTTTGGATCACTGTCCTGCTGGAAGATCCAACCACGGCCCATTTTGAGCTTTCTGGCAGAGGCAGTCAGGCTTTCATTTATTAAATGTTGATATTTGATGGTCAATGATGGAGCATACCCCAACAAAATGTCCAGGTCCTCTGGCAGATAAACAGCCCCAAAGACACCCAATTCCAGGTTGATTCAGAATATTTAATTACTTAATTATTGTCCTGATGGAGGAAATGGGAATTTTCAAGAGACCCTTTGTCTGGTTTGTGGCACACACATACAAAATACTCACGGCTCCATAATGAATAGGACATGCGGGTGTTGATCTTGCGGTAGAGCTGCTTGTTGAATGGCCAAAGCACGCAGGTACACAGCTGAATGAAGTTGATGATGAGGCCGCTGACCACGAATACGAAGCCGATGAGGAGCTGCAGGATGAACTGGCTCTTCAGCCAGGCCAACACACCCATGACGGACAAGCCCTCGCCTCACACACACATACACGCACACCTGTGGCAAGAGACAGACAGTGTGTTTATTTGTAGCAGAACCAACGGCCTACACTGGGTATGTGAATGCAATGCAAAAAGGCATTCATATCTCAAAACCGATATGTAAACAAGCAAATGTGGAATCACTGCATAGTGAGGCGTGGGGCTGTGATTGAATTTGCTTGTCACTCAGTGTATTTCTGAACCACGCCCTAACGTGGTGCACTATTTTGAGACTTTTGTGACTAATAATGCTATTTTATGAGTAGCTTCTGAAATCATAATGCAGAATAACCAGCACACTGCTGAAATCTCACAACGCACTGCAAAAAAAAAAAAATTGTCCAAGCAATCTACAGTACCAATAATTCAACTGTGTTAACACATTTGATTTTAGCCACTTTTCCAATCAGGGGTGAAACACAAATCAGGCAAACCTTGTGAACATATACATGTAAGATAAGCTAGCTAACTAGCATTTGTTTTTGCAACTGTAGGCAACATTGTTACTCAAAATCATCCCTGGGAGCCTATCCCAGGGAACATGGAGCACAAGGCGGAGGACACCCTGGACGGGGTTCGATCCCATCGCAAGGCACAATCTCACACATTCACCCACTATAGACAATTTGGAAATGCCAATCGGCCCACAACGCATGTCTTTGCACTGGGGGAGGAAACCGGAGTACCTGGAGGAAACCCCCGAAGCATAGGGAGAACATGCAAGTTCCACGAACACATGGTGGAGATGGGATTCGAACCCCCAACCCCAGAGGTGCGAGGCAAGCTAAGCCACTATGCCCTCTACTCAAAATCAATCACATACAATTCCCTCTAGTTAGTGTTCACTCCAAACAAACAACAAAAAAAAACACCTGAATGCCAGTACATGAGGAGGAGCTTTCTGAATTAACAGGCAGATGCCTTCTTGCACTGACTGGTTAGATAACGATGGTCCACGTTATTCATACGTAAAGTAAAGTAAGGGTTGCTGGTCTTAACACAATGTGCAAACTGTGAAAAAGGTGATTTCACTGAGTAATAATAATAACGGTAGACCGTGACCGAATTTCCGGTCACGAGCTACATAGCGTAGTATATAGGGTCAAGCAAGACCGACGCTGTCAATTACAATTTTAGGAAGAAGCTGTGCTGTGTCTAAAATGAGGAAGCGTGCACTTTATGTTGTGTTGCTGCAAACAAATTTTCCCTCCAGGGAGTGGGTGGTGTAGAATAGACACAAAACTTACCACAACGGGTTCTTCCTGCTTACAGTCCTCTTTTACACGGCCCGTCGCTCAACACCACAGACCTGCAAGAGAAAACAAGAGAAAAAGTTCACTATCGGTGTGACCTACGTACCCCACAACCCACACCTTTTCCTATGCACCAGTCCTGTGCTTACATAAGGCCATGAACCTTGATAAACATGTGTGTATATCTCCAGACAGATCACTGCCCATTGACTATTTTTACCTTGTAGCTGTCCTGACATGCCTCAGTGACTCCAGTCCTATGACAGCATATCAGTTTGAATGGACAGTGGCAGTGTACTTAGCTCTTAACTCAGTGCTTTTCTTCTTCAAAAGGACACAAAACTGTTTGAAAGTGCCATTCTGCTCGTACAACTTCTCTATCTGAGCTTGAAATTCCACTAGGACGTTGAGGAACGCTTGCAAAGGGGTGCCCCAGGCTATAGCACTGTTCTCCCTTTCTCTCCCTCTCTCTCTCTCTCACACACACACACACACACACACACACACACACACACACACACACACACACACACACACACACACATTTATCTAGGTGAAAGTTCGTGCACTTCATACAAATTCTCCCATGCCTCTCGTTCCAGCGCTGTCTCTCAGACATGATATTTTCCCTTGCAAATATTGCATCAAATATCACACAATCCTCAAAGTCCTTCTTTCTATTTTACCTCCATTGCTTCAGGTTTCTTCAATCAAAGCTGAATATTGCCCCTTTAAGAACACAGTGTGGACAATGCACAAAACTGTTTGACCGCAAGTAATCCTACAGCCTTGGATGCAAAAAAAACCCGTCACCTAGTTATTTCCTCCTTTTGCCATGGTTACGCCATTGAGAGTTCAACGTGTGGGGAAAAAAAAGAAGGAACGTTTGTTCACAAATCATGCCGCAAACACTTCGTCTTCACACGTGGGACAGCATGGTAAACTGATATTGCACTCCTTTTGCATCGCAAATCCCAAATATTGACGCAATGCTGGTGTCCGATGTCACTCGAACAAACATTATGTATGTTTTTCGGACTTGGGTAATCATTCCTTTAATGCAAAAATACAGAGTAAGAAGCAACAATATCGTCTTCTCATTTCATACATCATATGAAGCAAAAGCTTGTAACATGGCAAGTAACACGAGATTACTTGAGAAAAAGAAATGATAAATCCTGCAGGTATATGATTAATCACAAAAACAAACCAGCAAGGACATGTTCCTAAACCACAACATGAATCATTCCTTAGACAAAGACAGAATGAATGTTAAAAAGGGGGGGTTGGGAGGGAAGGAGAGAAGACGCTAAACTCACTAGTATTGCCAGAATGCTACTGCTTCAGTCTGCAAATTCTGGAGAACTGCCTACGCGTGTATGAATGTGAAGCAGAACCACGATTTAGGGGAAGCTAAGGTAAAGAAAAAGCAACACTGTATACAAAATCATTTTATTATAATGAGAAGAAGTATTAACACTAGAGACCAACCGATGTATTGGCCAATAACGGCAATTTTTCACACCATCGGCCGATAGTTTAAAAACATCCGATGATCAGGGCCGATTATATCCCGTCAATCAGAAGAGGGCGGGAAAACAAGTCGATTTCGTGCTGTGTGTAAAGATGATGTCTCTTGTGTGGAATGAAGACAAAACTGCAGTTTGTAAGCCCTGCACCGCAAAGATTTTACACCGACGCTGCAGCAGTGAAGCGGGAGTTTCTACGTTGAGTCTAAATTCCCCCCCGCGCGGCTCACACTGAATTAAAGGGCCAGTGCACCATTGAAAGATTTAAATGAAGATAAGCTGACAAAATTTGAGTAAAGTGTTTTCTGCTTATGAGACCAGTTACTGTGAAACAACTTGTTGAAATAGAGTGTTTATTTGCATTTCTTTCAGAATTGTGGAATTAATTATTATTCATTTAAAAGAAGGCATAAAAGGCCAAACTATCGGTATCAGTTGATATCACTCTGAATAATCGGTTATCATATTGGCAGAGAAATTTAGTATCGGTGCATCTCTAATTAACACTGCAATCGAATCACTTCAATTTGTTATCAATTCCTGATAAAGCTTTTTGCATTTCAAATATATTTAGTATACAATGGTGCTTATTTTACAAGATTAAATCACTCCTCACCAGCATGTACTGTTTCTTTTCTGTCATCAGTTTTATTAAAATGATACTCTAGAGGTTTTGCTTGCTGTGAAAAATGAAAGGAATGTTTGTATTGGTCGGTTTTGAACAGGATGACACTTGGCCACACCCACGGTTCGCTCAAGTTCAAGCAGTCTCTGTGGTGAAAACATTATATTTACATGTATATACAAAATCATACAATGAGTGCAAAATATCTTTATATGCTCTTAATCAAACATGTAATCTGATTATCAGAAGACTGTGTTTACAGTCAATAATCTGATTTCTTTGACGTGTGAGCCAATACAGATGTCTTCTAATATATCCATTTGTAAAGTATGAATCAACGTAACATCCATGTACCATAAACTGAGTTGAATGACCCAATAACTGGAATAAAATGTTGAAATTTAATAACGGTTTTAATCTGATACAGTATGCTATTTTCTATGTGTTAGCATTTGAATACCCTTAACTAGATAGTCACATGTTCAACATAGGTATATGATTATTAAATATTTTTTGTTTTATTGTTAAGTGATGTAGACTTCTTAGTCTTTTCCTTTCCACAGCATCACTAGCCATAAAATACTCAATGAGAAATAATGCACAAGGTAGGGGATTCATTAAAACTGAACTATATCAATAGGACTGTTACCCAAATCCCTTTCTGAATGCTAGTAGAAGTTAGCTAGCCAAACACCAGCTAACAATTTCCCCCCTCACATGTTACAGTAATTCAACATACAGGTGTTGAATTGTAGGCGTTTTGCAGAATTGTCCACCAGGCTTGCTGGAATTTTTGACCAATCTTCCATGCAATATTCTTTCAGTTGCAAGATGTTTGAGGGGTTTCTTGCATGCACTGCCCGTTTCACAACCCCCCACAACATTTCAATGGGATTCAAATCTGGGCTTTGACTAGGCCATTCCATAACCCTCTATTTCTTCTTTTTGAACCATTCCTTGGTGGATCTGCTAGTGTGCTTAGGATCACTATCCTGTTGAAAAGTCCACTTTCGGTTCAACTTCAACTTGGGACAGATGGCCTCACATTATCTTCAAGTGCTCTTTGATATGATGCAGAATTCATAGTTGAATCAATGAATACAAGCTGTCCAGTCCCTGAGGCAGCGAAGCAACCCCAAACCATAACATTTCCACCACCGTGCTTCACAGTTGGTATGAGGTGCTTCTCCTAAAAGCTGTCTTTGGTCTGCGCCAAACAGGTCTGCTGTTACTGTGGACAAAAAACTCGTTTGTCCAGAGCACATAATTCCAAAGGCCTGGTCTTTCCCTATATGCTCATTGGCAAACTGTAGTCTTACAAAGGCTCAAATGCAGGTCAAATCTGTGCAGTCTCTTTCTGATTGTAGAAGCATGCACTTTGACACCAACAGCTGTAAGACTTACTAGCAGATACCAGATTCTGGTATCCTTGGAGAATTCTTTTGGCATCAGACAGTCTGCTCTTGGGCTGAGTTTGCTGGGACGGCCAGTCCTGGACAAATTGGCGTTTGAAATCTGTGCCATTTGTACAGTATTTTCCTCACAGTGGAATGTAATTTCAAATAATTTGGAGATCTTTTTAAATCCATGCCCAGACTCACAAGCATCCACAACCTTTTTTTCTGAAGGCACTCAATCTTGAGCACCTGATTCTAATTTTATGGATTTGAAGGTGCGATAAATATATGGGTGTACTTATTTTTCCCTATGACTGACCTGTTTTTTTGTTAATTAAAATTACTACAAAATGTTAATTTTATGTGTCATTTGATAAAGTATATCAACTTTATTAATAGGCACTGTTTCAAAGAGGATCAAATGTTTGCTTGTCCAAATATGTCAAAAAAGCCAATAATTTCATGGGGTGTACTTATTTTTTCACATGGCTGCACATACTAACTAGTCTGCAGTTTTGAATCTTGTGTTGTTGTTACAGCAATTACAATGCACATTATATCTCAAAAGATGAGCTCTGCCCAACCTAAGCTATACACTGATACGTCTGGCCAAAGGCCACTGTGTAACTGGAGAGTGTAGCCTGCCTGTTTAGTAATCTATGACCTGTCTGACAAAAGAGCCCAAAAAAATATGAGAAAAGGAAACACAGGATTCTCTTTTCTTTTTTAAAGAGGTAAAGATAGCGAGCGAAAGGGAGATTAGACATAAAGCGATAAACCCGCTTATTAGAAAACAGCTGCCAAGCTTGCCTCGTCACTTAGCTCTGGGTCGTCTCAAACAAAAACACAAGATGGATACCTGCAAGTCTGCAGTGGCCATCTTTCAAAACCACAATTCTGAACGCTGCTCGATATAGCCTTGAACATTCTCAAAAAAGAGAAAAACTCTCTTGCAAGAACTGTCTAGCTACAACATCCACAAAATATATTACAGATATTAAAAAAAAAAAAACTAAGTGTTTTCTGAACACACACAAGAGCCAATTTGTATTTATACAACAAACTTAGATACAACATACAAAAAACTTTAAGCAGAACTTACCAGTAGGCGTAGTAGGCCACCGCCATGACCACTAACGCCCCACAGATCCCTGTGAAGATCATCACAGTCCCCTGGTTCAACATCTTCACCTTGGGTTTTTACCCACAAGTAATACCGTGTGAAAAATCGAAGAACCCGGAAAACTTCGGTTGTCAAAAAGGCTAGAAAAATTCAAATAAACGCCCCGGCATTTACCTCAGAAATGTTTCCTCAGCGATTCATAAAAACCCACAAGGTCAGAGGAAAAAGAGGGCCATCCACTACCTGGCTGGCTAACATGCCATCCTAATGTTAATCCCGATGTAAGCGATTATGATGATGACAGCAAGAACAAATCGAGATCTCATAAACTTGAGGACGCGCCACATTAACCTGCGTCAGCACAAACCAAGGGGATAGAGATCGGCAGGGCTGCGAGGCAAGAGAATGTCCATTAGCCACCACCACAAAATGCTAATTATCTTCCACACAAACTCTCAGCTAGCAATTTGCTAGCCAAAGGTAAGAGTTTCAGTAAAGTGGACTTGACAAAGGGAATGTCTTTTTCAAAAAGACAGAAACACTGCGCCTCGACTTTGTTAATCCGCTCTGGATTGGATTAGCAGTGATTAGTGCTCTGGAGCAGCACCCTGGATAAGTCACATCCCATCAACATCAAACTAAAACAGGGCTGGAACTTCATAGCCACTCTTCTTGAATGATGCCAGGATCACTCAAAGCAAAGATGGTAACAGGGACATAAAATGTTTGTTCACTTAAGTTGCTAGTTATTTAGCCCGACAGAAGATATGCTATTTTGCTCAGTCTGTGGATCAAAGCACCAAGCCCTCGATCCACTTTAGACATTCATCATTGAATACAGAACAAAGTAGCACAGTAATTCTCCAGTTTTTATTAATACACTCCACTCATCACATCTCTCTCTCAACTTTCCCCCGTAGCCTTCTCCAAGCTGAATACAGATCACTACAAGCAATGACGAAATCAATAAAGTAGTTTTTTCAAAGTTTCATCCACTCTCCTCACCCCCATCAAAGGATGGAAAGAAACCTCATGGCTTTAAAAAGAGTGAAGTCAGTGGTCATCAACCTTCTTCCTGAAGGTTTCACCTCCAACCAAAATCTAACACACCTGTTTTAGTTGAACAAGACCTTCTTAAGGCAATGATTAGATGGTCATATGTTCATGATTCCGGCTGGAGCTAAAGTCTTCATTAAGAAATCTTACATTAATCTTTAGAATGTAGTTCATGTGTTAATGTTAATTTGAGTAATGCGTTTTCTGTTTATGACACCAGGTACTGTGAAAAAACTTGCTGAAATGGAGAGAATAAAGTTTTTATTTGCATTTCTTTCAGAATTGTGGAATTAATTATTATTCATTTAAATGAAGGCATAAAAGGCAGAACTATCGGTATCGGCCGATATCACTCTGAATAATCAGTTATCGGTATCGGCTGAGAAATTTACTATCGGTCTATCTCTAGTTGTAAGCCTTATTGACTGGTAACCTGAAGTGAAAACTCGCAGCCTAAAAGCCGAGTATAAATAATGTTAATAGAACCAGGAAGTGCTGTTAATATGATAAACAGCATCTGGATGAGTGAAAAGTTTGGAAATAAAAAGCTCTAAAGGCTTCACATATTTGCGTTATTGTGTCAGCAATGAGTTAATGTTTCTTTTTCTATGATCAGTCTAAGTGTTAAAATGCAGATATATCCACTTGGAACCCTGTTCCTGGAGATCTACCTTAACTTACTTAATGTTATTAATTCATATTAACATTGACTGAATTCTAAAAAACCTCCTGTTAGCCTCACATTCACTCACCACAAACACAAGCATTTCTACTTCATCATTAATCATCAAACTGGTAATATATAATGTATACTTTTTTATATATTAACATTAACCGGATACGAAATAGACTACACTACAAATATATTTTTCTGTGCTATGTATACACTTTTTTGTCAACTTATCTTCATTGAAATCTTTCAACAGTGTACTGGTGCTTAAATTCAGCGCAAGCAGTGAGGCAAAAAAAATTTGACTCAACGCTGAAACTCCCGATTCACTGCTGCAGTGAGAACATCTTTACACACTGCACGAAATCAATGTGTTTTGCCGCCCTCTTTTAATTGGCAGGATATAAAATATCAGGATATATCGGCCCTGAATATCGGATGTTTTGCATGAAAAATTGTCGATACCAATTATTGGTCGATACATCGGTGCATCTCTACTTACAACTATCTAAATTACAACTTTGACATAAATTGATAGTAATCTCCACTACTGTCATGTGATTTATAAAAACAATCCAGGGACCTCCTGGATGTACTGTACATCACGGACCCCACTTTGAGAACCATGGCATTGTGGGACCCTGACAAGAAGAAATTAAAACAAGCATGTAAGACACTGCAAAACTGAGGACCCAGATTAAAACCAGTCTTGGACATAAGACTTCCTCATACTAATCAACAGGAGTATCAAATATGATATCTAGCACTCATGACAGATATCCAGGGCAGGAATAATGTAAAAGAAGGCCAAATATCCACAACTGAAAGTATCCTAAAGCTATGCAGAGGATATGAAAGAAGTTCAAGGTTAGCAAAAAAGTGGAAATATAAATTACAATTATTTATACCACATTCGGAAATAAAGATACAAATCGTGTTGCTGTTTGTGATAATGGAGGACCATCTGTGAAACCCGACACACTCAGGTTTCTTCGTCTTCTTTATTTTGTCCTGTAGGATTAATCGGTCAGCAAAACCGGCTCTCGGAGAAAATAAATGGCTTATTGTGTTTCCAGTTTACCTTCTACCATAATGCCTGGAACAGTGAATACATTCAGGTGGTTTGTTCTGGTCTCTTTAGGAACAAAGGCTGAATCCAAGCATGTTTATGACACTGGGAATGAGGACAAGTGCAAATTATTCAGGGTGCTCTTTGGACAGATGGTCATACACGTGCCTCGTGGCTTTTTTCCCCCACTGACTAATAACTCAGCTTCTTTAAGGACTTTTTCAAACATATTATTAGCCGTCTTCATTTTCCCTATTACGCTGAAAGGATTACAGGAATGTAGCAAAAGGCAACTCAGGACAAGCAAACAAGACAGCTTGAATAGCAAAAGGTTTAAAGCGCTATCAATCCCAAATATTCACATTCGACCACAATACAAGAATCTCAGCGGGGGTGTAGGCAAAACATTTGACCTGCATACAAGCAACAAGATACAAACAACAGTGTAAGCTCAAAGAAGCGCAGCTCTATAAGCAGCGACTCGAGGTCAGATCTCAAAACTGCTTGTAATACACTTTGTAACAGACTCAGACCCAGCTGGGGGATCTTTTAGGAGCTGAGAATCAGCAGCGATCCTGTAGTCAGATATGTTCTTGAACAATAAGTGTACTGTAATAGGGTTAGGTTTTATTACCTCAGCCACTAATAAGGATTATCACCGACGTTGAGGTCATGTTTCTGAGGCTGTTCACAGCTCTGTATTGCCTGATCACCTGATTTCAGTGTCTACATAGTGAACACATCCATATAAAACAAAGACAAACTCACTCGGGGAATCTTAGGACTGCAGGACACATTTATTTTATAAACATGGTCCATAAAATTCTATTTAAATATTAGGTACATAATATTTATTTAGTCCTACATTATAGATTTTAAACAAATAAAAACAGCACTTTTTTGTACAACATGCACCTGAATTTAGCTTCTTGAGCTTTAGATTAGAAATAACCAATTCCTATATTTTTATTGTGTCCTTTCAACCACTTTGAACTCAGTCGCTTAAGATCCTCACTGTAATGACTGTCACGCCCAATCTTTTTGCGTTTCTGCATGGTACAGTAATTAAAAAGATTAGAGCTGAGGATATCAGATGTTATGCAATATTTTTACCAATACTGACACCCTCTTAGTAACTGAGCCAAATCTCTACAATCTTCCACCACCAAGTAATGCAACACATCAGAGGCCCAACGATGGTGTGCTTTGAAACAAGATGTGTGAAAGATGTTTTGTGTCAGGCAACGTCACACACATTCACCTTGTCAAATGTGTCAGTGGGTCAGATAGGAAAATGTGTAAAAATTTGATCCAGTAGTGATTCAGTGTTTCAGACCAGCATCACCCTAACACTTGTACTCAGTAACAGATTGGTACATTCCTAATTACAAAAACTGATCATAGTGATCTCCACTGTTAACGTTGAGTTGATGGTGATCTCCACTGTTAACGTGATAAAAAAATTTTTTTTAAAAACGGATATACACCACAGACCACAGGAAGTCTGCAGCCTACTCTGAGAACCACAGACTTACAAAAAGAAAAGAAAAAAACCCCCAAACAAACGTCCCATACATTGGAATGTATTAAAGAAGAAAAAAAGGTAAAAAGATGGTCAGGACAAACTGATAGTAAGATTTTGACCTCTGTGGATTAAGTGAAGCAGCTGGGTGTGTTTGTAGCATGAAGCCATATGCCAGACACTTCATACAGACCTCTACAGAATAATTAAAGGGAAAAATCCACCTTGAATGATGTGCATATTAATATTAAGGATCAAGATGTGCTCTTCAGTGGTGCAAAAGATTGATTTTCTGATTAAATTCTGAGTTGACTTTTTTTTTGGTTTAAACTTCTTTCATTGACATGTTGGTCTATTTTCACTTTGATTAACAGTTTTCAACGTCGTTCGATTACCTGCTGGAAGTGATACCGGCAAGAACTAGCCCTTAATTCATCAGTGTGTAAAGAGAGATGCATCTGTCCAGCTCTCTCACCTCCTCTGCTCACGCACAATGCTTCAACTTTCATACTAATGTTGTTGTCAAGGCCAGCATGCTGACAAGATCACCAACTAGCCGAGCCAAACCTCAGAGTCGTCACTCAGCAGTACAGAGTCATACAGCTTTGACTCTCATGTTTCTCATTAAAGCGCACCTATTATATAGTTTTGAAACGTGCCTAATTATGTTTTAAAGGTCTCATACAACAGCTTTACATGCATCAAAGGTAAAAAAAACACTTTAATGTGCTCATCATTTAAATTGCAGCATTATCTTTTCCCCTAAGTGTCAGAAACGACTCGTTCAATGATCCGTTCTAAAAGATTCATTCTAAACTCCTCCTTTCAGAGGACATACTCTGCTCTGATTGGTCAGATGTCCCAGTCTGTTGTGATTGGTCTACCGCTGTCAGCGAGCAGGCAATGAAGACCAGAGGCGGTGCTTTTTGTTACAAACCTAGGATGGTTAGTACAGGAAGTAAGTCTGGAATTACTAGCGGCCCGTTTCAGCTGTTCAAAATCAGTTCCTTCTTTTGGGAGTCAATAACTCTGTTTGACGTGCACTTTGATTTTTGAAACTTTGCAGACTTTTTACATTCACAAACAGTGACATAACACACTACATGAAAGGTAATATTTGAAAAACTTAACTTTTTTCAAATATAAACTGCACTTTAATATGCAGAATGTCGCTGGAAAATGGTGAGCTGTTAGGAACTAATAGTGAAACCTGGACTGGTTATCCGTTATGTCTAACCAAGCTCAATAAAAAAAATTCTCTCTCCTATTTAAACATCCCAGCATGACGTCAGAGGAGCACACAACCTCTAACCTCTCACAGGAATAACACAAAAACAACACCACCCAACAAATTAACATCAGAACTGCTTTACACATCACAAATATTACAACAAAAACACATTTAATGTGCTTCATGGTGGAGTTTTCCTTTCAGTGCACAGAGCGATGTTATTTTCTATCTTATAATACGAACCAGAACACTACACAGAAATGAACTCGTAATAGTTTAAGTATACCTGTTTATTCAAATGAACCAAAGTAGACTGAACAACACCACGCCCCTTGCCGCGTAGCCACGCCCATTCCGTATATGCACTATAGTAACCTGGCCATCGCGCGACATTGACGCGCAGATCAAACGAGGTCGGTATGATGGAGCGGCCACGCTGGGCTTGTTTATACCAGCGCGTTTACACCAAAATCACCCAGAATAAATACGTATATATGTTTTAATGGTGCCACTGCACAAGTAACAGCAGTGTTCATTCCGCAGACACGTCATTTAGCATACTGCTAGCTATAAGCAGTTAGATGCTCCTACTGCAGTAGCTAGTAAAGGTTTAACACTCTGCCCAGGCGTTATTAAGCATTTATTAACCATCAGACCACCAAACGGAACATATCTGCAATGCAAAGATGAAAAAAAAACATCGCAATGTTGTATATTACCTGGAGCCCATCAGGCCAAGGTTTCAGCCCCAGGTAAGTAAAATAAATAAATAAAATGCTATAATCAGTTTCCGGCATGTTCACTATCACTCACTAGGATGCCCCGACTATAACTGAACAGCAACTACGAATATAAATATTAAAATTTAATTACCCGTCTCCCGAAGCGGACAAGTTCTCATATCAGGAGTTCTGAGCCGAAATTCCGTGTTTTCTTTTCCAAATCCTGCGAAATACCACCCCTGACCCGAGCAGGACTGTCACTGGTGTGTTTGGATGATCGCTCACTCTTTGTCCGTTAGCGGCAGATCACTCGTCACCACCGCTTCCTCGAGCACGTTTTCTTTCACACCCGTATTTCAACTATTCCCGCCTTCTCGGTGATGATTGGCTAGTTGAATCCAGGTGTCCAATCAGATTAGATATATGAGTATTCATAGCTAATAGTTGTGCGCAGGAGGCGGGTTTAGTAAGAATTCGGGTAGAAATCAAACACAAGCTTAAAGACTGTATTTCCTGTCCGATCATTTTAACTGTTCGTCTAGAAATAATGACGTGACATACATAGTTCCGGTTTATACACTCAGAGTACACTCATTTTATCTTCACTTGCTACTCAGTTGGTGTTATTTCCCGCTTGTGTAATTATTGCGTAGTTATGAACTCTTTGCGTTAACCTGAATGATATATCCATCCATCCATCCATCCATCCATTTTCTGTATCGCTTATCCTACACAGGGTCACAGGGAGCCTGGAACCTGTCCCAGGGGACTCGGGGCATAAGGCAGGGGACACCCTGGACGGGTTGCCGACCCATCGCGGGGCACAATCACACACACACATACCCAGTGACACACAACGGTTCATTTAGAGATGCCAATCAGCCTACAACGCTTGTCTTTGCACTGGGGAGGAAACTGGGAACCCTAAGGAAACCCGCGAAAGCACCAGGAAATCATGCCAACTCTGCGCACAGGGTGGAGTTGAGAGACAAACGTGTTAACCACTAAGCCACCATGCCCACCCCCCACCCCTCTGTAAAGGATAAATGATGCTTTATCTCTGTCTGCCATATGGTCTCTTGGTACACACACACTTACATGAACCCCAGGAGTCAAGATCTTATTAATGCCAATCAGTGTGTCCTGGCCATATCTGGTTTCCTTTAATCCTTTCTAATGGAGTGTGCATGGTATTAGTTATTAAAATGGGCTCTGTATTTTAATTATATATTTATATTTAATGACGTGATGTCAGTGAGGATCACTACCAACTATTATTAAAAGCATTAATAGGATCAGGATTACCAGTATAAATGTTGATCCTCATAATAAGTTAACACACTATGCCCCATGTTCTGGACATTTTTGTTCTGTATGGTTCTGTTCTCTGTATAGGGCCCATGGAATTATCTCACTCCATTTACCAAACCCTTATAAAGGATATATAGTACTTATACAGTAGTTAGGAGTCCAACAGTCAATTTTGTACTAAAAAAACATCCACAAAAGTATACAAACTAAAAAGAAAGAAGCTTATAATAAATAATAAATAAAATATACAAAATATCTATGCATACTAAAATATTAAGTATGCAAATTAAGTAAGCATACTTAAAAAATAAGTATGCATTTTAAAATACAAGTGTGCATAAAGTCATGCAGGACAAATCCAGAATGTTCCTTTGTCAATACACATCATTAAGACATTTAATAATTCATAACAGAAACAAACTTGCAAGGAAGATCAAATTCTTATAGCATGAACAAGAAATAAATCAAAGTGAAATAGAAATGCGCATAAATAGGTGTGTATAATAATTTATATTAATAATAAAAACAGCAGATCTGTTCCACATATGATCTGAAATGACTGATGGTCGATCAGGTGTTTGGAAATCTCCAATATTTAGGTTTACCCCTGAAAGCTCACATTTTTGGCTGAAAATGGGTAAATAAAAATAAAAATAAACAAAAAATAAATAAAAAAAGAAAGAAAGAAAGAAAGAAAGAAAAGAAGAAAAAAAGATAATTTTTTTTTCAACTACTTCTGTTTTTGCTGAGGGAAAAAAAAGGCCAAAGGTTTAATTGGGAAAAAAAAGTTAAAATGAGCCTTCTAATAGCCTAATCTAATACTTATGGGGATGATAATTAGACAGTGATAAAGTTCTTCTGACTGAGCCTACAATTAAACATTTCTATCCTGATGTCTCTACCAGGATGACTCCACTCCCCATCCACAGGGCTCGCTGGATGATTCGATGATGAAAACAATGTAAATCATATGTTAGTAAGGCTGTAGTTTTAAAAATTAAGTCTTTAAAATAAGTATGCATACAAAAATAAAAGTGTGCATGATTATGGGCAAAATAAGTATGCAAGCCAAATCCAGAATGGTTCTATCTCAATACACATCATTAAGACTGTAATATACTGTCATGTAATATCAGAGAAGGAACTCTGGACTACAGTTCCCAGCAGCCACTGCACCTCACTGCATCATGATCACATGACCTTATGTTAACGAGCACCTGTGTGTATATAGCCACAGTTTGCATTGTAGTTTGTCTTTCTTTGCAGTTAACACTGTTGCTATGGTTATGGTCTTTGGTTTATGTTTATTCTTAGCGTTAGAGTTTTGCCACAAGGTCATAGTGTCTTCTTGTGTTTTGTTTTGGTCTTTATTAAAATTTATAATCTGCACTTGCATCCGTCTCAACCTCTACATTACATCGTGACATTACTTTTAAGTTGTAGTGAAATTTTTACAATAAGGAAAAAACAGACCCACAAAAGATAAGTTTGTATAATTACACACTCATTGAGCAATTTATTAGGAACACCTGTACACCTACTCATTCATGCAATTATCTAATCAGCCAGTTGTGTGGCAGCAGTGCAATGCATACCATCATGCAGATACGGGCCAGCAGTTTCGGGTAAAGTAGCAAACCATCAGAATGGGCAAAAATGTGATATCGGTGACTTTGGCCTTGGCATGGTTGTTGGTGCCAGATGGGCTGGTTTGAGTATTTCTATAACTGCTGATCTCCTAGGAGTGTCATGCACAACAGTCTCTAGAGTTTACTCAGAATGCTGCAATAAAGAAAAAAACATCCAGGGTATGGCAGTTCTGTGGAGGAAAAGCTTTGCTGATGACATCAACAGAGAATGGCCAGACTTGTTTCAGCAAACAGTAAGGCTACAGAAACTCAGGTAGCCACGGTGTACAATAGAGATGAGCAGAAATGCACAACATGTTGAACCTTGAGGTGAATGGGCAATAACAGAAGATAATGTCTGGTTCCACTTCTGTCAGCCAAGAATAGAAAGCTGAGGCTGTAATGGGCACAGGTCACCAAAACTGGACAGCTGAAAACTGGAAAAATGTAGCCTGGTCTGATGATTCTTGATTTCTGTTGAGGCACACAGATGGTAGGATCAGAATTTGAATTGATTAGTATTAATGTGCCCACAATGAATAATCAATTCATTGCATGAATTCCACAGCCTGTTTGTGTATTGTTGCTGACCATGTGCATGAACAAGTAGGTGTAGCGGTGTTCCTAATAAAGTGAGTGTATACCTATGCCCACTTGTCTTTTGTGAGTCTGTTTTTTTTTCTCATTGAAAGATTTTGATTACAATTTAAATGTACAGATGTTTTTGCACGTGTTATCGCGGGATTCGTCACGTGTGATCACGCGGTATACTGCAGGCATGGCTCTAAGAATTTAAATTCATTTGTTGTGCTTCACACAAGAACCACCAGGTGGCAGCTGAACACAGTACAATAAAAATGGAATGTGGTCGAATAGTTCACATAAAAAGATTACGTTTCTCACCAAAACTTATGATAAACATTTAAACAAGTTTCTAATTACAAGATTATGTAAAATATAAAGTGAGCATGATTGAGTCTTGTAGTACAGGTACAATAACTATAGTATGTAAGTTTTTAGGAGGTTTTGTGTGTGCTAGAATAGTGCAGCGGTAATATGCAATTTACTAAACCAGTGAAAGGAGTTCAAGGCTCAGCCAACTGGTTTTTAAATGAATCCTTTACCTCAAAGGTTTCTTCAAAGCTTGCAGATCTCCCCCTTTGCTCTCAAAACAGCCTAAATTCTATGTGGCATAGATTCCACTAGATATTGGAAACATTTCTTTGACATTCTGGTCATTGTCACTATTTAAGTTGGCATTGCACCATACGGACATGTACCATTCATTCCTAAGAACTTCCACAAGCAATGCTCCCAATGAGCAGCCATCTTGAGTATGCATGCATGCAAATACTGTATAATCTAGCCATAAGATGCTGTGTGGGCTGTGGGCGGAGCATCAGAGGCTGAGATGATGTTACGTATGACAGTGTGAATAGAAATCTACTCCTACTAGAATTCTTATTTAAATACAAATACATGACTATGAAATCATTTAGAATACATATACATGCTAAAATAAAGTGCACAACATAAGTATATATATTAAAATAAGCATGTATACTTATATTTTAAGTGCACAAAATAAGTATGCATACTCAAAATATAAGCTCACAAAATAATCATGCATACTAATATAAACCAGTATGCATACTACAACACAAGTGTAGGCAAAGTTAGCATGTTTGTTTTGTCAGTGGTTGGGTTAAAACATTTTCATATTTCACACCTGGACCGCAATACTGTAACTAGATTTTATATATCGCTTTGACACATCAGCAGACACATTACACTTACAATTTTACGGTAGTTTGCATCTTTTTGGGACTTACCACACATTCTACACTGAGCTTACAATCACACTAGCACAGCGAGTATGTATTATAATCATTACTTTCTTTTTATTGCGTCATAACATACATTTTATATATTATAAATGTGGATTTGTACACTACAATCTTCATTGTAACATGTTAAAAAATATTCAGAACCAGAAAACAAAAGCACTATAAACTTTTACCAAACATTTACAACATTTTATCATTTTTTTTCCAATGTTTTTTTTTTTTTTTGCCCCGATTAAGAAATGAGAATCAGAAGCAAATGAAAACAATAAAAAACAACTAAGTTACAACAGAAAGAAAATTAAAATATCAAAGCACAGACATGACACTTGATTTTCTAGTACACAAAGTTAAGGGTGGGAATGCTGGCCATTGCCCTGTTTAGTACTGACATCATTATTCATATCTGGCAGCTGACTGCCTTTTTATTACAAGTGCACACTGTGAAGTGTACACTTATGGATCCTTGCCACAAATACTTGGAGATCCACAAGGGGAAAGAGAAATACTACAGCTAACACAGTGGTTCATACAACAGGGTCACTGGTAAAGACCGAGACTGAAATCACTTTGACAGACCAAGACACAATGAATTATTTCTAATTCTATTTGCCAGATATTCTTGACTTATTTTATCTGCACTTATCACGTTACCAACTGTCTGTCAAAATTCAAGCTGAAACATTTTTTATATACTAAATTTCCTAAATGAATCTAGAGTCAGACAGATTTCTACAGTCTATTTAATCTTAATTCTAGTTAGGCTAAACTTTGAGTTGCTGGACCAATTTCATGAGATTTCTTTAAACGATGGACTGATCTAGGATCAGCTTTGGCATGGCATATTCTGATAAATACAGTTACATGCATGAACGAGAGTTGCTTAAAGATTAGTGTTTCCCAATCCTGAAAACTGAATACAAACCCCTCATTTATTTCCACTGAAATATGTATTCATGTCAGCTTGCTAGCTACTTGGAATGCCAATTAGCTGGCTAGCAAGATAGGTGCAGTATCTTAGCAAGGTGCAGTAACCTATTCGGCAAGATAAAAACCCCAATTTACTTTTCAAACTTCAAGTATGTTGTAATACCTATATCAAATAGATATTGAATTCTTGGTTCTGATTTGTCAGAAGGGTGTGATTAATTCTCTGTAACAGCAGCTCTGACAGTATTGGCAGCTAAACCTGTTTTTATTGTAATAACTCCTTTGCAGGTACATCAGATGCTTATATAATTTAAGCCCAACAATAAGTGGAGAAACTTGCTCTTTCAATGCCATTCCTTTCCGTTTTCCTCTGTGGGGAAGGCAGAGGATTTTGCACTTTGTGATTGTTAAGTTGTACAACAATCTGCATTAAAAAAAGAAAAAAAAAGTATTAGCTCAGAGAGAGAGAGAGAATAATAAATAAACAAACAAACAAACAAACAAACAAACAAATAAATAAATAAATAAAGTGTGTTTAAAGCTGGGAATATAAGGGAATGTCTGTTAAATGTGACTCTAACCTGATAAAAGTATGATGTAATGTTCTTTAATTAAAGGAAATTTTAATCATTGGCAAATTGCATGGTATAGGAGGAATACTTAACATAACACTTTGGGATGTTATGTTATAGGAAAATAATTCACTTCAATATGGTAACAGCACACCCAGTCAATTTTATTCCATACTTATCATTAGTAAACCACTTTTTCAGCAAAATTTCCCTTCTGGGCAAGTAATGCTCGTAAAGTCTATAGTCATGTTGACTTGACCACTAATGCTTGCAAGCATCAACAAACTTCACAATAAGATGTTCGAAAGGCCTGTGTGTTGGGAGATTATTATACAGTTGAGTAATTAAAGTTGAGCTGCATACAGCAAACAAATTGGACCCAAAAACTGGATTGGGAAACAGTGATCTAGATCATTATAAAATGCTTTGGCCCTTAAGAATACAGAGTTCATATTACTAGCTATATCAACACTAAAAGGTGGCAATGTGATGGCAGTACCACATCCAACTACATATTGGCAACAACAGAACAGAGGACTAGGATTAAAGATTGTTTTGGGTCCTAACTAATCACGAAGATGCTAGAAAATACTTAAGACAATCTCACCTCCAGTCCACATGAGGGAGCTCATCATCAACCCCTATTGACATGTAACATTTGGTCACTTTTGAGCCACAGTCATACAATCAACACCACACAAATTCCACAGACTGATATACATTATTACATACACTATGTACATGAAACAAACAAAAATGTTGTAGTACACTGCAAAACTTCCATCCTATATTTCCCTCAGGGAATGCGCTAACACTGTGATAACAGTCAAAAATATTCGCTTGCCCACTGAGAATGTGAGCCGCATTGCTATTGTTAGATTTCTATCGGGGATGTCATAGGCCATGACAAGGTGGGAAAACTGTCTTACAAGAAGACCGATACATGGACCCCCTCCCCCCTTTTAATACCCTCACTCCCACCAAAATCCAACCTATAAACACATATTGGCAGTGCCTGGTACTCGTGGAGGCAGTTAGCCTACAGTCAATTTCAAAGAGCTTCAGATAGAAGTTATCTTCCTGTGCTGATCTCGGATTAGGCTCTTTTATTTCAAAAGTCTATCACTAACTCTCCCAAGAGAAAACAAAGCTGTTCTTGGGTCAGCAACCACAGAAAATTTCAGGTATCAGTACGATTCTTTTTTTTCTTCTTTTTTTTTTTTTTTTAAATATACATGTCCCCCAAATACCCGCATTACACCTTCACATCTTACCTAAGGACACAAATATGTATATAGATATATACACACACAATTCTTCCACCCGCTTAAACACGTTCATACGTTCACATGTACAGATACACGCTAGACCATACATTTAATACATCATCGCTTTTATGAAAAGGTGAGGAGGAAGTGCAACATCGAGAGCAACACTGACCCCTGACTGGTCCTGCACATGGACACGATTTCTGAAACAACACAAGCTAAAAAAGTCACAGGTCCTTGGCAAGGAAGATGTCGAACATGGCCAGCATGGATGAATGAGAAAACAGAACAGAAATGAGAAGAGGTGTTGAATGTTGTAGTATATCTGCTATTTATAACTGTTTAAATTATTAAACTATAGCGCTAAGCTACTGAGTCTAGTCGGTGAAGGAAAAAAGTAGGAAAATAATAGAGAAAACAAAAAAAGAAACCCCCCCCCCCCCCCCCAAAAAAAAAAAAAAAAAAAAAAAAAACACCACACGTTTTTAAAAAAAAAAGCTAAAGCTGATTTTAGGAATCAGTTACTCTCCTTCACGATATGAAACAAAAGTAAACAAAAAGTGTGAATAAATGCATAATATTTTGTAGGCAGAGGCCGAATTAATTATTGTCAATTCATACATGTCTTGTTTTACACAATACAGTAGCTTGTCTAGTGTTAGCTAGCTTGCTAGCAACATTGATTACAGGTTTTTACAATATAATAGTTAGCCAAATGTCAGCTAGCTTGCTAGCTACCGGTTAACACAATACAGTGCCCTCCACTAATACTGGCACCCTTAGTAAATATGAGCAAAGGCAGCAGTGAAAAATTTTTTGTTTAACCTTTTGTTAAAAAAAAATTCCACAAAAATACTCTGCTCTCGAAATATTCTTTCGTGTAAATCTTTAAAACATGGAATGAAACAACAGCAGCATAGATATTTCTAAGACAGTTTAAAACATGTGGAAATGCTACTCCCGCATTTCAAGCATGCAGACATAAATGAGAACTAAAAAAAAAGAAAGAAAAAAAAAAAAAAAAAAAACATGGTACAAGACAATTTTTTTAAAGGCATGTGTTCGTGCAATAAAATAACAATCACAGTATTTTCCCCCCTGAACATCCATGCAAGAGGGGCCTACAAATCTTTTTCCAGAGCTGGCCTACATTTTATCACATAAAACTTCCATTGTGAAGATTGAATTGCCTTAATGATGATGGCTTAATGATATGCTAATTAACCACTTCACTTTAGCTCGTTTCAGTGCTGGCAGTTTCTCAGGTAAATTTGATTAAACAGGCATGTGATTGCTTCCTCAATGTGCAGGACAAACAGGGGTTTAAGATGAGTGCAGAGAAGGAGACATGGTTAGAGAGGAAAATAGCTGAAGAAAAGAGATTTTTCTCTTTCCTCTCTTTCATCACAGCATTCTGTCCTTCTCTCTCTCTCTCTCTCTGCTGCTCGTCGATGTGGCCATACCCTGCTATTTCTCCCTTTGAATGAAATGTTGTGCTCTGTTCAAGATTTCTAAGGCAATGTCACATTACAGATCCAAAAATGTACAACATCTATACATTGTGCGATTGTGGCATGGGGAGAGGGGAATGGTGTGTGTGTGTGTGTGTGTGTGTGTGTGTGTGTGTGTGTGTGTGTACATGGAGTTTCTATAGAACAGTGGCCTCCATTACGATGGCTGGATCCTCAATGTCTGCTTTGCTCTGAATCATTCGTAGCTCGAGCTGGGCCGGGTTCGGTTTTCTGCCAGGACCTGCCATCTCTGGGAAGAGAGGAAATAAAATTCAGCTGGGGGGTGCGGGGGTGTCAATTGAATACTCCAAAACACACACACACACAGAGTCTAATAGTTACCGAAGGCATAAGAAATGGTCCTCTGAATTACATGGTACATGACTGAGAACGTTTTCTCACACGCCATCTATAAAGAGAAAAATGGACATAAGTAATGAGTAGCATGTTGACTCTATAGATGTGTGTGTATGCCGGATATACCTTCAGGTCTGTAGGGTAATGGTGTGTCCAAGCCAGCAGCATAGCTGCAAACAGGTCACCCGTCCCAACAAACACTGCGTCTACTTTGGGCACCTCTATCCGTATCCGCTGGGTCGTGAACGTGCCGTCCGGCATTACTGCAGTGCAATCAAAAGAAATGAACAAAGTAATTAGAATCCCATCTTAATTATTACTCCATACCACACCAATTCCGAAAAAGTTGGGACAGTATGGAAAATGTGAAAAAAAACCCCAAAAAACCCCAAAAAGAGTCATTTGAAAATTCAATTCACCCTGTACTATATTGAAAACACATAATTTGAGGTTTTACTTTGTGAATTTAATTTATTTTTGAAAATATACACTCATTTCAAATCTGATGACTGAAACACACTCCAAAAAAAAATTGGGACAGTCGACTGTTTACCACTGTGTAACATCACCTTTTCTTTTAATAACACTTAAGCGTTTGGGCGCTGAAGACTTTGGTTAAGTTTAGCAAGCGGAATTTCCCCCATTCATTGGCTTATTTTGTGCTTCATTATGCACCACACATTCTCAATGAGAGACAGGTCAGGACTGCAGGAAGGCCATGCTAGCACCCACACTCTCTGCTTATGCAACCATGCGCTTGTAATCCGGGCAGAGTGTAGTTTGGCGTTGTCCTGCTATGGATGGAAGCATATGTTGCTCCAAAATGTGTACATAACTTTCTGCAGTAATGATGCTCTCACAGACGTGCAAGTTACCCATGCCATGGGCACTGACACACCCCCATACCATGAGAGACGCTGGCTTTTGGACCTGACGCTGATAACAGCTTGGATGGTCCTTTTCCTCTTTGGCCCGGAGAACACGACGCCTGTTTTGCCCAAAAACTATTTGAAATGTCGACTCGTCTGACCACAAAGCACGATTGCACTGTGCTATTGTCCATCTTTGATGAGACCGAGCACAGAGAAGTCACTCAGGACAGTGTTGATGTATGGCTTCTGCTTTGCATAGTAAAGCCTTAACCTGCATCTGTGGATGCAGCGGCGAATGGTGTTGACTGACAAAGCTTTACTAAAGTATTCCCGAGCCCATGTCAGGATCTCCATTATAGACTCATGAAGGTTTTTAAGACAGTGACGTCTGAGGGATCAGAGATCACACGCATTCAGAAGTGGTTTTCAGCCTCGCCCTTTACGCCCCGTGATTTGACCGGATTCCTCTAATCTTTTAATTATATTGTGCACTGTAGAAGGTGAAATGCCAAAAATCCTGCCGATTTGTCTTTGGGGAATGTTGTTCTCAAAGTGTTGGAATATTCGCTGACGCTGATCTGTTGGCAGATTGGCGAGCCTCGACCCATCCTTGCTCTTGAAGGACTATGACTTTTTGGAGGCTCCTTAAATACTATGATTAGACGATCGCCTCACCTGTTTCACATCACCTTCTTATTTCAACTTAACACATCGCTATTAGTCATAAATTGCCCCTGTCCCAACTTTTTTGGAACGTGCTGCATGCATCACTTTCAATATAAACATTTATCTTCAAAAAACTATGCAGTTGATTAGGTAAAACATCAAATACCACGTCTTTATACTGTTTTTGTTTAAATACAAGTTTTTATTAAGCTTTTCCTCAGGATTCATGTCTAGCTAACATCTATAGCTTTGATGGTGTATTTACTATTGACTAAAAATAAAGAGCCATGTTGGCTTTTCTAGTCTGTCTATATTAGAAGCAGGTGATGCCAGGTACAAACTGGTATTAGGAATATATGTTTATGTCTGATACCAGCTTTACCCCAACCACTAAAACAGAAGCCTTTAAAACTTCCTTTCTCCTGAGTGACTGGGATCAACACTGCATCCAGTAAATCATTTGTATCCGTGGTCTTTAGTCATGTTGAGTAGATTCTTCTAGACGCTACACTATGACAAGATAATTGCAATCTTCAGCACTCGCCCTGGATATGGTGTGAGAACTATAAAGCTCATTTTAAAAGTGTTTTTCCCCCCTACAAACCACAGCATGCACAAGCTGCAATGAAATCCTGTGTTTACCACTTACATTGGTGAAAATGCTTCACTTGTACACGAGTGAAAAAAGAAAATGGAGAGGATGTGTAAAACACGGACAACATACCAGGAGGGCCTCCGAGACAGCTGGTGTGCTTGTTAAATGAGTGCTAAAATTTATGTGCATCAAAAAACACTTCGGCAGCAGTGACATCTGGTATGAATTGGCCATTAGAATAAATGTAAGGTTTGTTTTTGGATGCACAACATTTAGCTAAATTTGGTCATATTGCTTTGTACCAAAATGTTGTGGGGCAGTGGGAGTAACAATATGAAGACGAACATTTAAAAATCTTCACACACGCTCACACAAGCTGGCACAAACACGTACCAATGCGTTGGCTGCCGAGTGAAACCAGGAAGCGGTCTCCAAGGCTAGGCGGCAGATCAGAGCTGGTGATGACCACCGTGTCCGGACCCATATTATGGAGCAGATCCATCACCTAGCAGACAGAGATTTATTTACACATTTATTCAAGAAACTTAATCAAAAGGTCCAAGGACGGGGGCACAAAGAAGACAAGAAAAAAATTTTAAATTTTTTTTTTTTTTTTTTTAAAGTTTTCCTTGAAGACATTATGTATACTTTGCACTCTTACCTCTACTGCATCTTTCTCTGTGCTGATAGTCTTTCCTGTCAAGAGCCTAAAAATGAAGAAAAAAAAAGAAAAGGTGATTGTATGGTTTTGAACACAGCGCGTGTCTTGCAGACCTTTCATCACTGCTCATTTCTGAGTCTAACATTAAGAACTTTTCATATTAATGCTAAACTACTCAAAGGGAATTCAGATGAGCACTACAGATAACTGCTTTAATAATTCAGTGCAGTAATCTAATAATTGTGATTATCATGCTAATTAAATGATAATTATTCACTAATAGTAATAGCAGTTCTTTTTCCGGGCCATCAGGGGGAGACACAGAACTACTGATAAATAAAGCCTTCTGACGTTAATTGATTGTGTAGTGGCTGAAAGCCAATTATTTCGCATATAAATCACGATTCAGCTTCATGCAGAAGAATCTCACACACGCCCACGCACACATGATGCAAACGCCGCACCAAGAATGAACTTTTATTAATTAACAAAACTCGGACCCATAAAAAGCACATCATTAGTCTAAACCCAGATCAATGCGCAAACACAGAAGGCGGCAGTTTAACACTTACGCTGGTATGACAAGAACAGTAGAAGGACGCCAACAACACATACATTAATGGATTACAAAGTCCAGGGGTTGAGCCACACACACACTTACACACACACAGACACACAACAGGGCTGTCAAGTTTCTTTTAAAATTGTATTCAAACATGAGGTCATCGTTTTATACTGCCTGACAGAATCTACATCAATTTGTATCCTTTTGGTTAAGAAAGTTAATACTTGCACTTCAAAGACTTCTTCAGTTTGTCATTCTGAACAATTTTCTACATTTAATCCTAATTAGGGTATGACATATTGGCGTTGTAGAACCTACGCAGTGCACGGCACTATTTGAGATTCACCCGCAGACGATGCAGGACTAAATAAGTGCCTTCTGGAGCAAAGCTTAAAAATTGTTAATTTAAAAACATGTGAAAATAAAAAGCCATTGGGCTTCCGAGCTGCAGAACAGAAAACCTGTGACCCTGGATAGCATACTATCTCTCCCTGACACCCACAGTGACACTAGCCAACTGCAGGTGCATGTTAGCTTCGGGCAGATAGCGCTTTAAAAATATACAGCGGTATGGCTTCATGTGTCTCTGAGGAAGCACCTGTTAACCTTCACCTTCCCAGGTTGGTAGGTGTTGTGCGATAGGTGAGAGCTAGCTGGTAGGTGACCGAACGGGGAAGAAAATAGGGGAAATTCCCATCCCTTTTCCTACATTAATTGACAAGGTCATTTGGTCTTTTTTGTTTTATTACATAGGATCATAAATATTCAACTGTGGAATGTTTACACACGACACTACCGTACTTACTCTGCCTCAAACTGGTTAGGCGTGATGATATCTGCCACTGGTACTACTTTCTCCTTATAGACCGGATACAGATTCTGAGGCACATACTAAGGTAAGAGAGAAAGGAAAGGATATATGACCATGATATATTGTAAACATCACACACTTGGTATCATACTTGACAGCAAACATCATGTGACAAGATCATTTTAAACACGGCCGTGCGTAATGAAACAATACACTAATGCCTTTATGCTCTTCACGTTAAACTCTAGTGTTTATATCATGCACACACACAGGCATTATGTACAGTATGAGTCATAAAGACATGAGTTCTTCTGAACAGGTCTCCCAGCTGACAGAGCAAGAGATTTTGTACTAAATGCAACCTGGCAGCAGTAAAGAAGACATGGTCCTCCAACATGCTGCAGGAATGGTCATGCATTTCATTCCTCCCTACATCTCTATTCTTGTTTTCTCTCCACCCGACAATCTCGAACACATGTACATGCAATCCACTGCGCAAAGACAGACAGACCCGTCTGTCAAAACTACAGAACATTACTAACACAGAAGAAATGAAAGAACGTCAATGAGACCAAAGCAACAGAGGACAGAGTAGTAAACATGCACAAAAGGCTCACCATTGAACCATGATCACCCAGGACAGGGTCACACACTGTAGATAAGAAAGCAGTGTACAAGATTCCAGGTTACTACATAAACTATCACGCGATAACTGAACACAATGTTGAGTAAAATTCTCTTTAAAAGTCAAACTACTGACCGTATACAAGATTAGGATTGGCCATCTTCAGTTCCTGTACGATGTCCACCACCATCTCCAGAAAAGACGTGTCCCTGGTGTAACCTGTGCAAAATTTATACCATAATCAATAAAGATAAAGAAGCTTCATATGCATGAACCCCAACCTTCAACACATATGTGACAAGACATCCATCTATAAAGGGGAGTCTTCTGACATGAAACTGCTGTTCAAGGTCAGCAATCAGAACAAAAAATGTGCTTCCAATAGCCAATTTCTTAATTAATGAGTAAAAAAAAACCCCCAAAACTGACAGTTATCGGTCCGTATATGCTTTTTTGGTGTTACTCTTTATTGGCACACACTAACATTAAAATTAACTCATAAAATTAAATGTTCGTGATAAAACCCGAACGAAATCAACATACATCGACCATTAATATACTTTATATTTCAATTCAACTTCAGCTACACAGCATTTTATTTTTCCGTTAGCAATTCAACATTACGTATTGCCGAATGGTTTGTGCTGAAAGATTAACCAGTTCCTAGAACTCTGTTGGTTACTGAAATTATGTTCATCAATCGCTTTCTCATCCTTTTCCATGTCATTTTCACAGCCTTTGAATGACGACGATACAGAACATGCACTTCAGAAATAAATAAAGAAGAGACGACATGCACTGGCCCATCGTTCTCTCAGAACCAGTGACTGCCGATGAACCAAAACTCCCTGATGAGGTCACTTTTGGCTTCAGTCGCAATCTTTTAATGAAAGCAACAAGGCACTTGAGGCCTGGAGGCTCCACAAACTCAGTCGCAGATAAAAGGGTTGCCAGCTGTCCTTTATCCTGCCATGCAATGATTCATGATAAAGCTAGGCCTCTTAAGTCGTACAGATTTAAAGTCATTAATTACGAATGAAAGCTAGTAGGCATCAGGGCTACAGTATTCATACTGTGCTATCTGGTCTGTCAGCCATGTTAATGTTATTTGGTCAAGTGTGCATGTGTTATTTCTATTTTCTCTTCCAGGATGTATAGAGAAAGTGTTTTTGTGATGTACATTGGCTTGTCAAGAAAATATTTAGTTTGAGGTATGAAATTCTAAAAATAAAAACCTGAACTAGAACAAGAGAGTTAGCATGAATGAATGAATGAATGAATGAATAAAAAGTAGCATTAAGAAGCAAGTTAATAGCACTCATGTGAACAGCACTCAGAGAATTGAGGTGGTTCTTTCATCAGCTTCTCGGTTTTCTGTCTGGAAGTTAATAAGCAAAAATAAAAACACATGAAAGTGCAAAGTCCTCTGTCCTGAAGTCTCTCCTGCGGTCAAAAACCTATACACCATTACAAAGCACTGACACCTGAGACTTCTTGCATAAATGCTAAATAAAATGAGCCACTGGTTAAGGCTAGTGTGAGCGCTAATTTGATATTAGTGAATATGCTAAGAGTCTCTCACGTTAGCCAGCATGGTAATGGTACTTTTTCCCCTCCTTTTAATTTTTAAATAGTTGTAATTTTTTTTTAAATGCGACAGTTTTTTTCTGCTTCTATTCGAGTGGTGTGAAAATCAAAATATTGTGACATGATATCTTTGCCATATGATCCACACCTACTGCTAGTGTGCTAGCTAGCTACCTTTTTTTTTTTTTTTTTTTTTTTTTACACAGTTAAATAGCCTAACACCACAAGTTAATTGTGAATCGTCATCAATTCACAGAATGCAGGCTGTGAACATTTACACCAAACATTTTGGGGCATTGCGCTTCTAGTAGCATATATATGTGTATCTGTTCACTAACACAGTTAGCAGCTTACACCTCAGTGGATATTCAAAATCATTCCCTCGCTGGTTACTAAAAACTTTCTACAAACATGCCGACAATGCCAACTCATTGAAAAATGTCCATGGAAAGAAAGTCCTACAGTCTTCAACACTGACATTAACATGTTCTTCAAAACATTCAGAAACTGTGTACATAACAGCTATCAAATTGAATAGCATTAAAACTGTATTTACAAGCTCAAAATCGTTCTAAAAAAAAAGCTCAAAAACATGCTGAACCTTTTTGATTGTATACTATGGTCCACAGTAGACCAATATAACGGCTTTTTTTGGCACGCACAACAACAAAAATTGGAATCTCCAGCAGCGTAGATACGCCTAAATAGTACTGAACTTTGAAGCATTATGTACTGAGGACCAGCTCACACACAATGCAATGAGATGTTACTGAAGCTGTGAATGAGCTTGCAGTTGGCACTGAATTAATGACCTTCAAAATGGCAATGGGACAAAACAGCAAGCGGCACATTCACTTTCACACACTGCTTAGAATCCCAGCTCCGAGTGTACTATCTTCACTGTACTGGCTTTGAGAGCTGCTGACTTTGCAGCCCTGGTCTAGCTGGGAGATAAGGACTCAGAAAAACACGTTTCTATGGTAATGCTGACTTCAGGTTTAACCCACACACGCATACACATACATATATAAATATATATTCGTGTGTTTTTGTGTGTGTGTGTGTGTGTGTGTGTGTGTGTGTGTGTGTGTGTGTGTGTGTGTGTGTGTGTGTGCACACGCAAAAGAAAGTATGAGCGAGTGGAAAGCCACATTACAAACAGATCTGCACAGAGTGAAATTTAAAAATAGAAGCAAAATCTAATCATCTGTGAAAGAACCTCTGAAAGGAGTCAATTATTTTTTTTGAGTATCGCTCAAATCTGTAAGACCCAAATCTGTACTTCATAAACGTTCCCGCGGATGCCTGCACGAATAACCATATTTCAAATCATGACCATTTTTAGCATCCCCAATCAGTTAGACATAGACCAACAGTGATATTGATGAGCTCAGCAAAACTTACCAAGCTGATCATCTAACATTACAGACCAGATTCTATGGACTCTGCGGTCTCGCTATTTAATTATCTTTGTTTATTCGCTTACTGATTTTAATCTAATAGCGTTTATATTTACATTTAAAAAGATACACTCAAGTAACCTGACTATTGAGTGGACTCTGTCTAATTTAAAGGCTCGTATTAAAAGGAA
This sequence comes from Ictalurus punctatus, assembly GCF_001660625.3. Lineage (NCBI taxonomy): Eukaryota > Metazoa > Chordata > Actinopteri > Siluriformes > Ictaluridae > Ictalurus > Ictalurus punctatus. The sequence goes on along the minus strand of NC_030441.2, from coordinate 12,520,890 downwards.
CGCAATGCGCTGGGGAAACCCCCCCCCCCTCCCCCCTCCCCCCTCCCCCCCGTCTTCCAAGCAATAAAACTGTTTGCTTCTAAATTGGAGGACTAATTGTGATAACCACGATTTAAACATAAAGCAATATACATGGATATAATTTCATAGCTTTACTGTACTTCCAAATGTATTCCCGTCGTTTGCTGTATCACACACTCGGTTTTAAGTGCAACCCATATGTCACGTTAAGAAAACACAGCCACACACACTTCTTGGCACACTGTTATTGTTTTGACAGGGTCAGTCTTGTTTCTCACATTCCTCACAAGTAGGCTATGTATCTGTCAACACGTCAAGCATTCAGTGTCCACAGACAAAAACTATCCTGCAGGAAATGAGCTCAACACTACATTCATCACGGCACTACTGTACATTAACTGACAGCTCGAGGGATAAAAGGGGGATTTTTAAGTGAACAGTTGGATGGAAGGCAGACGGTGTGTTTCATTCATAAAAATAAAAAACTTAAAAGTTAAAGTAGCTCCTGTCTGGTCAGTTTACACTGAACGATATTCAGAAAATGTGTTAGTCCTGATTTTATGATATCTAATTTCTTTGCCCTGAAAATAATTCACCAAGCAGCTCCTCTTTCTCCCCTGTCAATCATAATGACAGTATCCAATCGTGGCAGTCTGAGCTCATGTATGGGGAAGTGGGATAGCGTTGGGGGTGGTTTCTGGGGGGATATTACTTATCTGATAATTACCACCTTTTTACCTGCCAATATTATTCAACAGACTGGAAAATATATCCTGTCTAAATAGTATTTTTTAGATTTAGTTCCATTTACAATACCTCTTAGTGGTAAGATAAGATTGTTTTGTGAATACAGCCCCAGAATAATGTCCTCAGAATAAGGACCTGAAGCTCTATTACACAAAGGATGAATACTGCACTACACACTTTTCTCCTTTCTCGCTCAGTTACCCTTTCCCTCTCTTTCCTGTCATCTCAAGGAGATGAGACAAGAGACTATATCCATCAGAATGTAACACACTAAAGCTGGAAATGGTGCATAACGTCTGGGGCTTGGTGTGTGCGTGCGTGTGTGTGTGTGTGCGCGCGTGCGTGCGTGTAAAACCTTCTAAATAACCACACGTCCTCTACGGTCCCTGTGGTAAAATGTGAAAGGTATAGCAAGCGTATCTAGAGTGATATTTTTAGTTTATTATATCACATAGTCTGAGCAATATGTTCTGCCCTTTTAAAGACAATCATTTATTTACGCTTTGGGACCACATTCTAAGATTATGAAACGTAATGGCCTGTTTACCACCTCCATAGAGTATAAAGTCATTATTTAGCAATTTCCATCTATTCCAAATGAAAATTCCTGATCCTCTGCATACAGATTAGCATTGCGTCCAGTATAACATTACATACCATTCAATACAACCCAGGTGCTTAAGGACATGCGCATGGTTTACAATACAAAATGGCTTTGAAAATCTGGGTTGCCATGCCACACAACCGAACATCCAATCACCCACCTGTGAGGACGTAGTCATAGTGGTTGACGTTGTTGAGCTTGATTCCCTCATACAGCACATGGAGCTCATCCGCCGTCACGACCTGCCCTTTCCAGTGCGCGTAACCTGGACAACATAAAGGTCAGAGGTCAAATGATGAGGTGATATGGGACCAGATCTGCAATATCTTTCTATTTAAGGAAAAAATTCCTTTTACTGCTGAAAACAATTCATATATAATATAAAACAGTGAAATGGTGGATACTGTAAAGGTTGATTTCAGCAAGATGTTTTATGGTGTAATTGCTTGATCAAAAATCGTCCTCAAACATACTACCTGGCAACAAACAATTGTAGGCTAATAGCAGTAATCCGGTTTGATTCACGATCAGCACTAATAATTTGGGTTGATATACCGCCACTTTAATAGGAACACCTGTACACTTGCTGATTCGTGAAATTATCCATTATCTATACATAGGTCATAAATAGATTTTCAAACACAACAGTCTCTACAGTTTACACAGAATGGTGTGAAAAACAAAATACATCTAGTGAGTGGCAGTTCTGTGAGCAGAAACACCTTGTTGATGAGAAAGGTCAGACGAGAGTGGACAGACCGGTTTGAACTCTCAGGAAAGTTACGGTAACTCAAATAACCACTCTTTACAATCGTGATAAGCAGAAAAGCATCTAAGAATGCACAACATGGCAAAGACGTCCTATACGATTGTGCGCTTCCAACTTTGTGGCAACAGTTTGGGGATGTAATGGTCAGGTGTCCAAATTTTTTTTCCATATACAGTAATGTATGAGTGCCAATCATTTTTGCTTGCCATGCAACACCAGATTACAAGCAGATGGGGGTTCAGACACTTCTAGATTCCTTGAAGCTGGGTTTTATGATGAATGTAAAAGTTGAGGCACTTTTCTGCTGTCTAGTGTCATTTTTTTATGGAACTGCAACGCCAAGCGATTGATTATTCAGTATACGAATAAACTGATGGTCTTCCAAACAGCATTTGGCTGACTATGTGCTTGTGAGAATCAGTTCATTCGAGTCAGTGGTGTGAAAGCAACAGAAATGAGGAAAGGGATGGATAGGGAACTACAGCCACAGGGACAATGACTGACAGACAGACAGACAGACAGACAGACAGAGAAAAAGAGGTGCAGTGAGCAGAGGCTTCGCTGCTTTATCAGAGACAGTTACTGTTGCCGTGGGAAGCTGTGATGTCACAATTCAGGTGAATCACCAAGCTGGTCACATGATGTGCTGCTTGTTGCTAAGTAACAGGGCAGAAGAAAGCCTGAGGGGCTGCACGAGAGAGTCACGATCTCTGTATGCACGTGTGTGTGTGTGTGTGTGCGCGCGCACATGTGCATAGGGGATCCTTTGTCATAAGGCATCCTCTTGTCATCCCTATTTGCTTCTGCAATTCAGCAATGTCTTTATGCTACAAAATGTACACACACCATCCTACACTACGACAGACAATTTATTTAACACTAAATCATAATCATGAGCATGCAGATAAACACATAAATACACATACAGAAGATCAATGATGCATGAGGCACCAGTACGAACATTGATTGTGTGTGCCGCTTTTAACCCCCAAGGTTTTGCGGCCTATACTTAAATTCCTTATGTTTAGCTGAACAGGAAGAGAGAGAAAAAAATAATAAAAAATCACAGCTCTTGAAGGTCACACAATAACGTAGACAGTTGTTCTACCCTCTGTTTTCTAATCTTAGTAAAGACTAACAAATACACCCAGGTTCCTTGATACTGAAGTGCAAACTCCTAGCAAGAGATGCAATTCTAATGAGTGAAAAGGTCTCAGTACAAAGAGCATCTTTACAAGCATTTAGCAAATTACAAGCAAGTGTTTATACAGCTTGCTCTGTGGCTCAGCAAAAAAGATTCAGCATCTAGCCTTTTCAAATTTATCAGAGAGAAGGTTAATGGTTTTCAAGGAAGGGAGATTAAAAGACACCGTGAACCTTGGACATGATGGACCTGGCATTAGGCCAAGAAGCCAGACTGGTACTGGGAATATCTGGGTAAAGAGAAATACAGCAACAAATACTGGAGAAACAGGAGCCAGATGGCAGTACTTAGTACTAGCAGAGAAAGTGGATTTGAAAGATAAGAGTCATCAGTCAGTTTCTGGGATTGAGTCATAGTGCTGTGGAAAGAGAAAGGGGAATGAGTAAGACAAAGGATTTCACACACACACAAAAAAAACTTCACTCCCATGCGGCACAACAGTAAAGTGCTCGCGCTTCTGTCAGGAGATGGAAAATTTAAATCCTAATGATGCCATGGCCGCCAATGACCGGGAGCCAAGAGAGCAAAAATGGCTGAGCTCTCTGGGTGGGATGTGTGGCTTACTCCCTCATCTGTCAATTATAGGGACACTAACCAATTGTAAGCATCTTTGTGCTCATGTATGTGGAAGAGGGCAGACAGAACTAACCCGAAGCCTCCGGGTGTGTTACGACGCATGAACGGCAGTTTAAAAAGATGCATTTGGCCGGCTTCACGTGTCTGGGAGAAAGCACATGTTAGCCTCCTTCTAGAGAGGCATGACCAGGACAAGAATAGAGACAAGAATAGGCATGAACAGCTTTGGTCTTTTGTCTTGAAGGAAATTCCATGCCAGCACGAAAAGTGTTCACTTCTGAAAATGAATGTTTTCATTAAAGAGTTTAAGCAACATCAGAGCAATTAAACGTAGGTTTAGTTTTTCAGTGTGGCGTGTTGTCCACATTAACGTGTTGCCCACTTTATTTTACTGCTGCGATTGCTTTTCTTCTTATTGCTACAAACCGGATGTGAAAGAAGCTGCCCTTTCCAGGAATACTGACCGGCAATAAATAAAACCATCCTGGTTAGCCCCGGTCATTTACTTTTAAAGCAAAATTAGCATTGGTAATTTCATTTGATAACACAACAGAGAGAAGCCAAATGCAAATCAGTAACGGGATTCTGAGCCCCCATCACCTTCACACGGGTTTGACTACTGTTTAGACCTCCTAGTTCAACCCATCAGTTGAAAAGCTGACGACAAACTTCAAATTCTCTTATCCCTCTCTCTCCCCCTCTTTTTTATTTCTCTCTCTCCAGGTCTCTACCTGCATCACGATCTCTTGCCTGCAGTGTACATGTAATCCCTCACTCTCCTCCTATCCTCTTATTTCCCAAAGTAATCCCTCACTCTCCACCTATACTCTATTTTCATCTCTGTGGCTTTCAATTTTCTCTCTCTCTCGCTCTCTCTCTCTCTCCAAGGCCCAGGAAGCCATCTCTGTTGCCAGAATGAGTGAAACGGAGTGTGAGACGGCGCCATGTGCTGCGGGATCCTAATGAGCCAATACACACACACACACACACACACACACACAGAATCAGCTAGGCAAACTCGAGCACACTTTTTTACACACATGCACACAACTATCTGCGTCATTCACCTTCAGATCTCCGCCAAAAGAGTGCAACTCTCCCATTCAGAAAACCCTCCATGGCTGCCAGCTACTCGCACATCCTAATTATCCCATACACATCCTCTCCCTCTCCATCTCCATCTCCAGCTCCACGAGACAGCCTGCTAACTATAATACTACATGAAGCCCGTTATTACCACCATAACTGACACACTACGCTGGTTACTGCACAACATATGCGCATTACAGCCAATGGCAGGTTGTGCTGAGGTTAAGAACCTGCTCGGGCAATAAGCTCAAATACAACTCAATTAAGTATTCAAACAACTGGTCCATTCCGTCTATTAGACAGCGCCTGCCCAAGGCACCATCATCAGCCAAGCAATGCACGCATTTAATCCCCTCCCCACCTTTTTTCTTCCTTTATAGGGACAAAGCTGCTCAAGTGGCTAAAGACAACATCAAGGCTCTAAGGAAGATCGGTGCAATCGACCAAGATCTCAGTGCCAGATGCATGGATAACAACAGTGGTCTAAATTCCCGATTCCAAAATCAGTCATCGGACGATGAGAGTAGTTGATGATGAGGGTTTATATGCTGAGCATAAAGTTGTTTGATTCACACGATGTGAGCCAAAGTCCATTCATTCCAATGGGAAGTTGTTTCTTCTGTCTGGAGTGTTAAGTATTTATAGAACTTTGCTTCTCTGAGGTGTATCGTGATATTTACGTTTAAAATTCATTATGAGCTCTACCTTTTCTTACACACTAGGCAGTACCAAGAGATAGAATCACACCGAGCATGAAGTTTGTGAGTGGGAACCTAACTGTCTCGAAAAGTTAAGCTAATCAGAAGGAAGCGTTATAGCATGTGTCAAACAGCCTGCATTGTTTGGGATACGTCTTGTCTCATGCCTACTCGGTACCAGCGCCCAATACTCTCATAATATGTGACATAAGCCTAGTGTATGTTGTGATGTTAATGAACAAATGACAGCAATCTGGACATAGTTCACGATTAACGAACAAACAAAGCTGTGAAGTGCGTTCTACGGAAATATCAAGAGGACAAAGCATTTTTTAGAACACCAATAACCTGAGGAAACACTGTATAGCATTTAAACATTATCTCTATTAGAGAGTAACGGGTGGACAAGCAGAGACGCATCAGTGAGCATGCACACAAAGGTATTCATGAACATGGGGAAATGAAGCGAGCGTGAAGAGAAAATATTGCACGTGAGAGCACTTCATTTCTGCAAGCACTGAGACACACATGATAACTTTTACCAGGTTCTACACTTTGTTCGCGAGTCACAGAACCTTGCACTTATTTTAATGACCACATTCGCTGATACTGCTTTGCACACTCAGGCTGAATACTCTCGCACTCTCTATGAAAGATACTATTTGAACAGTATGAACATGTTTTATCAGGTTACTAGTGGTTAGAAAAAGAAAGTAAATAAATAAATAAATAAATAAATAAATAAATAAATAAATAAAAGATAGTATCATCCATCCATTTTCAAAACAGGGTACCCTGGGGTCTATCGCAGGGAACCAGAGTACCCGGAGGAATCCCCCAAAGCATGGGGAGAACATACAAACTCCACACACACAGGGTGGAGGTGGGATTCGAACCCCCAACCGCAGAGGTGCGTGTCAAAAGTGCTAATCTTTTGCATAAAATAACTAAAAACAAGAAATATAGGAAGATGATCAAGTATCATGAGCTCATTTGCATATTACATATAATGCAGCAAATATGACTGGCTAACTGGCAGGTTAAAAAAAAAAAAAAGCATTTGGTGACCATATCAGGACATAATCCAGATACAATAGGAATTAAATATGCAAGTGGAAAAAGACATCACAATTCGAGTTCGTTTTAAAACTGATCCGTTGGAATTTAGGCTGCACCGTCAGTCATTTTAAACTCAATTCAATTGAAACTTTTACGCAAATCAGATGAATTTCTGAAATGAAACATGCCAAATCTAAATCTCCTGTATGTCTACACTTGGTGATGATAACAACGTTAAGAGAATGTTGTAAAAACAGCACATAATAGGCTAGGTTACTCGAGCTGTGGCAATAAAATACAGTGTCTCTATGATATTTCTTCATCATCATCCTATCATTACTAGCAGGAATGGTGAAGCGGTCTTTATAAGCAAAGCCAGAATATGACTAACGGTACTGCACACTATGAGCTCTCTCTGACAGACCCACAAAGCCTGAGAGTCAAAAATGCTTTAACAGAGAAATTCAGGTTACACAGTAGGGTTACAGCTGACTTGGAAGCAAGTCGGAGATCTAAATAAGTGAGGCAGAAAGGAAAAGGTGTTTCTCACTGATAATAGAGAGAAAGGAAGAATGGAAGACTGTCCTAGAGACTTCCTTTACCTCAGGTGAGAGCTAGATAGTGTGTTAGTGTAATAGCAGATTATATCTGTATATGCTTATAATATTTGTGAGAATATAATAAGGAGCAAAGAACACACACACACACACAACTTGAAGCACTAATCTTTCCTCTCTAGCTGTCCTTAAAAGTTTTGTCTCACTACGTACCCTCGGTGTCCTGTGACTCTTAGACTACCTCCAGTGGCATCCTGCATACTGATCATCCCCCACACACACACACACACACACACACACTGCAAGTACATTTCCCTAGACAAATCATCACAACACCCCAAGCAGCTAAGCCATCATTCACTCCATCCTGAAAACGTCCCTCCTATCGCTCTTTATTATAGACAATTTGAGGATATTAAACGTGACAAAAGGAATGGTCAAGAGTAATTGAACAGGTTTTGAAGTGTTTTAATTGAGGCATCCCAAGATAGACTAATCCAGAGTCTAATCCTCAGGTCTCTGCCTCATCACACGACGATACAGATGAACTCGGGAGTTGTACAACTTGGCTAATGTGCATGCAGTAAACACCCCATTTTTAACTACCACCTACACAGCAATTATCTCCGCACATGCACGGAGACCAGTACACACCCTGTGCCCACGGAATCACGCACACACACCTGATTGGACATAGCAGAAATAGTCATCAGGAACGGACAAGACTCTGGACACATTTCTAAATGCATATAAAGTTTGATCACACTCCTGTTAAACTGCACTCGTAAATACCGCACAGTTACGCTCTAATGAAATTAATGACGCGAACCCAAGTTATCGAGTAAGCCAATCAATTTGTCTTAAAATAACAGATCAGGCCTCTGTAAGCTCTAGTTTCTGACTGACTGAAGATGAAAGAATGATGCAGAAGACAGATTTTTCACTACATTAAATCCAGAAAAAGTTTTAAAGAACGTATAGAGACAAATGTGGTGCAACTGGGTTGAAAGACACAAGCAAAGCTTTGGGGTCGAGTCAGAAGGTTCTGTAATGATTCTTCACTGCAGTAGGTCAGTGAGCACAAAACGTCAAAGAAGGTGGTCACAATGAACGATTGTAGCTTTCCATGAACGAGCACTGGAACGTTTGAGGTGAACACAAATTCCCATGCAAACCTTCATGTCCACTGAGCTCACTGTTACAAAAGGCAGAGTTCAACACACGGAGTGATTCATCATGTGGGTTTGATCTAGCGTTTACAAAGACAGTGCTAGCATGCTAGACATAATGAGGTACAGCATGCTCCAAATATACCTGTATGGTTGGAGAACTGTACTGAGTTAATGGAGTCCACTTCAAAGCCCATCACCTGTAACATAAAAAGATTGGACAAGATTAATTGTGGTTAAAAGAAAATAAATTAATTAATTGACAGATTCATAATTGAACTGAAAAATTCCATCATGGTTAAAGCGCACCTATTCTGGTTTTGAAATGTGCCTAATTTTGTTTTAAAGGTCTCATACAAAAGATTTACATGCTTCCAAGGTAAAAAACAAACAAACAAACAAACAAACAAAAAAACCCACACTTTAATGTGCTCATAATTTAAACTGCAGCACCCCCCCCCCCCCCCCCCCCCAAGTGTCACAAACGACTCGTTAAATGATCTGTTCTAAAGGATTCGTTCTAAACTCCTCCTTTCAGAGAGCATACTCTGCACTGATTGGTCAGATGTCCCAGTCTGTTGTGATTGGTCTACTGTTGTCATTGTGTGTCAAAAAGGAAATACCCACTACCATAAGGAGTTTCAGCTCCGTCTGTTCGCGAGCCAATGAAGACCAGAGGCGGGGCTTTTTGTTACAAACCTACGTAGGTTCGTAAAGGAAGTAAAGTCTAGAATCACTAACGATTTGTTTCAGCTGTTCAGAATCGGTTCCTTCTTTTGGGAGTCAATAACTCCGTTTGTCGTGCACCTTCATTTTTGAAACTTTGCAGATGTTTTTACATTCAGAAACAGCTCTATAGCACACTACATGAAAGGTAATATTAGAAAAACCATAATATGTAATATTATTAAAACCACATTTGTGAAACTCTGAAGCTCTGTACAGTAGCGATTCAATACACATCTCGATCCGTGTGTGATGCAATGCAAAAACGCAACAGTTCAACAAATAATGATTCAATACACTTCAATTCACTACAGATCTGGTTCAGTTCAGCACGATACAATTCGATTCAGTTCAGTTAAATTTCCACCACAGGAAAGTCTAAACTGAAAGAATGCTTATCGCATCCTAACCAAGAGTTTCCCAAAAGCAAAGTCAGCACAAATGGTAGGGCAAGCATCACAATGAACAGTCAAACACACACACACACGCGCACACACACACACACACACACAGCCTGGTGCTTCGGCAAGACGGAACCGTGTCCCATAATAACGAGGAGAAGAACCGGTTATATAGAAGCCTGTCACAGAGGAGACTTCGTGGAGAGTTTATGAGGCAACAAGGCTCATCCGGAGCAACAATAAAACTGGTTTGAGATGATTAAACAGTCTCTGCAGGATTTCACCAAGTTTGTGATTGTTGTTGCCAAAAACGCTCGATTTTGCTGTGCCTCCCCCCAAAACAATTTTTGGTGCTTTTTTGTGGAAAACTACTCTGAATTGGTGAAATCGCAATTGCAAAAAAAAAATTTTGCAACGTCTTTTCTTTTCACAGTGATGTTTGGTGGTAAATGAGACCTCTTAGCTGTACTTGTGTTCGACGCACGCGAATCGAAGAGGGCTTTGGCTGAATGAGCGCTGTGATGACGTCACGTGAAGCGTCTCGGCCCAAATCTGTGGTATTTCTGAAAAATGGCAAGCTCCTCAGAATACTGCGGAGTTTGCTTGATTTCACGTTAATTTCTGTCAACGCAAAAATCCCAGAGGGACTGAACACGCTCTCTCCAAGTTACGGTGGTGTTAACTTTGCGATGCTTTTTAGAAACCCATACCAGAATGGTGTCCACGTGAGAAGCAGTGTTTCCCCTTATTCAGCTACCAGAACATTTTTTGCATTACTAAAACATTTTTTTTTTCGGTTCATGACGTCATTAACGGGTCATATAAATCGCAGTCGCGTGATTTTTTACACGGTTTTGGCACTTGTAGCACACCATAGTCTGCTGCTCTTACAGCTGACTGAACTGAGACGGAGTCAAAATCCAATGAATCGATACACCACCTGATAGAAGGACAGCCAGAAAACAGGGTGCTCAGCTGCTCTGGTCTGCTCCTGTGAATTGCGTACTTATCTTGAAGGAATCAATCAGCAACATTAATGATGCTGGTGTCCATAATGATCGTTTTGTCGCTGCCCAGGCTGAGTGATTCTCTCTCTCTCTCACTCTCTCACACACACACACACCACCTACAGAAATCAGTGGATACTATCTGTTTATTTAGATTGAGCGTTAGGCTTCACAGGGAATTACCTCACTAATGCATGGGACATTGCATGGAATCACTGATAAATTTACTTTTAATATGAAAAGTAATTGCTTTAATTCAACAATAAAGCATCTGTTAAACAGTTCAAATAAAGCCACGCGACATGCATGAAGATATCTTTACCATGTGACCTTTACTTTCTTGTCCACACTGGCTGCTATAGTGACATTCTTACCGGGTCCATCTGTAAGCGCGTGCATTCGTGGAAAAATGTGTCGCTGTAACTCGCTAACGCTTTTTTATTTGTAAATAAAATAATAATAATAATAATAATAATAATAATAATGCACGCGTGTTACCTGTAAAGGGAAGGACGCAGATTTGTTCCCCACGTAGCCCCTCACTACATGACTCTGGATGGACAGCACTCGGCACTCCATGTCGCGCATAAAGTTGTTGGACAGCTCCGCGCGCTTGGCGCGACAGCACCGCGGCTTGACCGACTGCGAGCCGCAGGAAGAGCAGCCCACTGGCTCGCTTTGCTTCCAACTCGGGATCCGTGATGGCAATTTAAGAAGCCACACGCCGAACTGAAGGACATGCAACATGGAGAGACCGTCATTGGTGAGGCAGAGCCAGACCGCAACTACTCAGGCATTCTCGGCGAGCACCTAAAACTCGCTGACATCACGACGAGTAAATTGACCGTTTCCAATCCGTTTCCCCCTGGCCCGATTTATATAAATATATATTTAAAAACGCATTCGTCTCAGATGTCATCTCGGATAAGGGTTAATCACGTGATTTGTGATTACGCATTAACACAGTTTATTAACGGGTCATTTCCTGGAGTATTTATTTTCAGTTGTGTTTTTTGTTGTTTACGTTGGAAAAAAAACTCCGACTGTTTATGCAAAAACACTTTCTGTTCATAATCCAATGCAACATTCAGCACTAATGCACTAAACTTATCAGAATATATAAATGTCCTTAAAAAAATAATAAAAGCTTCTGGAAACCCGACATAGCTTTAGGAGATGCAGACAGACGCGACGCGTAATGCGGAAGTTGGGTCCTTTCTCAAAACACGTCACGTTCTGAAATCCGCCAATCACTTTGAGCGTCACTGATGACGTCAAGACAAATTTGCATGGGCTTTGACGTGGCTCGCGTGCCAAAAATGTGCAAACGGTATTCCATCCTTTAAAGTGGAATTAAACTTAATTTTAAAATCTCTTCATTTGATAAATTGTATTAAAAAAAACACCTAAAATTCCTTAAATATCTTGAAGAAATCTTTAAAGAAAGTCTATGTATTTCCCTCTGCTGTAAAATCTGTATGTTAATGTATATTTACATCTGTTGTAAGATTTGTTATGTTCTGTTTACATGTTGTTGTTGTTGTTGTTTTTCATGTAATTGTAAGTGATTTTTTTTTTTTGCAATGTTTATATCACTGTTTTTCATCTTTGTGTATTAATTAATAAAATTTACAAAAAAAAAAACAAAAACAAAAAAAAAACCTGTAGCCCGTGTCAGCAATGTGTCTCTTTTCTATCATTAGAACATGGAAATACCTTCATTGTGTTCAGTAAATTATTTGCTATATTATCGTATATTATATGCAACAATACAACATATTTCAACAAATCTAGCACAAATCTTAGTTTGTTACACCCTTTGATTGAGGCTCAGTGTAGAACAAAAGGTCACAAGTAGAACCCATTTTGCAGTCCATTTACAGGCATATACCCTCAAACCATTGTTTGTAACCTAGGCATGATATTTGGGAATTATGTAAGATACACTGATGCAGAGAACACATAAAGGTGACACATTCAATTTATTTATTTATTAAAAAATAGTAATCATCAGACTGTGGTGAGTGGTTTTTATCTTTCTACAGCCAAAAGGTACACTGACCAATTTAAAATCATCACCTGTACCCCCTATTCATTCATGCGGTTATACAATCACGTTGCAGCGGCACAATGCATAAGATCATGCAGATAGAGATGCAAAGCTTCAGCTAATGTTCACATCAGATTTCAGAAACTGCTGATCTGCTGGGATTTTCACACATACTTTGTGAAAACACATACATACATGTTTACACAGACTTTAACTAGAGTTTACACAGAATGGTGCAAAAATAAATAAATCCAGTGAGCAGCAGTTCTATGGGTGGAAACGCCTTGTTGATGAGAGAGGTCAGGGGAGAATGGCCAGACTGATTTGAGCTGACAAGAAGGCTAGAGTAACTCAAATAATAACTCTTTGCCACCGTGGTGAGCAGAAAAGCAACTCAGAATGCACAATACACAGAACATTGAGGTGGATGGGCTGGAACGGCAGAAGAACACATCAGGTTCTGCTCCTGTCAGCCAAGAACAGGAGTGTGAGGATACAGTGGGCACAGACTCACCCAAACTGGCCATCTGAAGATCGGAAAAAGACACTAGGTGTTCTTATTAAAGTGGGTAGTTAGTGTAAACGTGCCCACAAAGATGAAGCAATGGTCCTGACAATCCACCGACATACTTATATGATATTCCTGTACAATTCCTCTGCCTGTAACTACATTCACAAACTATATTTCAATGCAACACCCGAGTGACAAAAAAAAATTGTAACCTAACACCACTTTTGTGTTGATCATGGGAGCATACAATTATAAGTACACTGAATGAAGTGCTACTCAAAATGAGATACTGTGAACATAACTCATTAGCAGGCTCTAAAACATATTGCAGCTGCATGCTTTGAACATTTCTCTCCGACAGCTGAGTCACTACAGTTCTCTCTCTCGCTCTCTCTCTCTCTCTCTCTCTCTCTCTCTCTCTCTCGCTCTCTCTCTCTCTCACCCTTCTCTCCCTCTCTCATCCCTCTCTCCCTCTCTCTCTCTCTTTCTCTCTCTCTCACACACCCTTCTCTCCCTCTCTCATTCCTCCCTCTCTCTCTCTCTCTCTCTCTCTCTCTCTCTCTCTCTCTCTCTCACTGTGGTCGTGACTGCAGAAGAAGGGGATTAGAGCTACACAGAAGTCAGATGGCACACAGGCTGGTGAATCATCGCTTCTGAGCACAAAAGCCACTTCAACGTCACACTGAGAGACGGAGGAGGTCAACACGACAACATGCCTGACTATGGTGAGAAGGAGCAGCGATTTAGTGACACCTGTGGGTCAAATGATATCATTACATACATACACTCGCCCAATGTACTGTATGTACCATACAGTACAGTGCACTCACCAAGCACTTCTTCCACAAAACCTCTACACCTACTCATTCATGCAATTCAGCCAATCGTGTGGCAGCAGTGCAATGGATAACATTATGCAGATATGGGCCAGCAGCTTTCAGTGATGTTCACATCAATCATCAGAATAGGGGAAAAATGTGATCTCAGTGATTTTGACCGTGGCAATGTTGTTGTTGCCAGATGAGCTGGTTTAAGTATTTCTATAACTGCTGATCTGCTGGGATTATCACACACAACAGTCTCTAGAGTTTACTCAGAATGGTTAAATAAAGATAAAACATACAGTGAGCAGCAGTTTTGCGGACAGAAACGGCTTGATGATGAGAGAGGACAGAGGAGAATGGCCAGACTGGTTCGAGCTGACAGAAAGGCTACAGTAACTCAGATAAACACTCTGTACAATTGTGGTGAACAGAAAAGCATCTCAGAATGCACAACACGTCGAAATTTGATGTGGATGGGCTACAACAGCAGAAGACCACATCAGGCTCCACTTGTGTCAGCCAAGAACAGAAAGCTGAGGCTGCAGTGGGCACAGGTCACCGAAACTAGAGCGTTCAAGTCTGGAAAAAGTGGTGTGGTCTGATGAATCTTGATTTCTGCTGAGGCACACAGATGGTAGAGTCAGAATTTGGCGCTGACAGCATGAATTCATGGAACCAACCTGCCTTGTGTCATCAGTCCAGGCTGGTGGAGGTGGTGTGATGGTGTGGGGAATGTTATCTTGGCACACTTTGGGCCTGTTAATACAAATCAATCGTCACTTGAATACTGCAGTCTATTTGAGTATTGTTGCTGACCATGTGCATTCTTTCATGCCCACAATTTACCCATCTTCTAATGGTTACTTTCAGGATGATAATGCACCAGGTCACATGAAAGCTGAAAGTCATCTGAACCTGGTCTCATGAACATGACGATGAGTTCAGTGATCTTCAGTGTCCTTCCCAGTCACCGGATCTGAATCCAATAGAACACCTTTGGCATGTGGTATAACGAGAGATTCACAGCATGAAAGTGCACCTAAAAAACTGCAGGAGTTTGTGTCAAAATGGAGCAGAATCTCAAAGGAATGATTTCAACGTCGTGTAGAATCCATGCCATGAAGAAATGAGGCTGTTTTGAGAGCAAAGGGAGGCCGTACCCAGTGTTACTATAGTCTTCCGTGAGTGTATACTCATATGCTGTGTTCTTAAATTCCTTATGATGTTTGGATGTGCACTTTATCATAGCCTTTTATATCTCTATCTAAATAATACATGCATTTTGCACATTTTAGAATGTTTTAAAGTAGCAATTTGTCATTTTTCAAGCCCTCTGCTGCCTCTGAGGTGAATTACAATGGCAATGAAAATTGAATTGGTAAGCCTTTTCCTCCAACCCATCCCACCCACTCTGCCAAGCTGTGTATGCTGTGTGAGCTGTCTTTTATAGGAACGTTGCAGAGCTGAGTGCCTTTATTACATTTAGGGGTGGAGCTAATTTTAAGACCAGAAAAATGTAAAGAGTGGTCCGAAATGCAGAAGATTTGCAGCCAGATTCACTGCAAATCAAACTAGGTTTTTTTCAAAGTATATTTAAAAATATATGAATAGTAATACTTATTATTGGTTTAGTAACAAGTTTACACACTACTGTACACACTGTACATGATACAGTGCACACTGCTCCCTTAACAGTTTTTAAATGCTTATATATAATTGAATGCATATATATATATATATATATATATATATATATATATATATATATATATATATATATATATATACTGTACACCATATGTCTCAACAACAAATGAGCATAATATAGACAAATATAAACTTGCTCAGACTAAGCAACCATCTGTACTAACCTTTGTTTGTATGTATTAGACATTATATTCTTAGTGGGTTTCCTCAGGGTACTTCGGTTTCCTCCCCCAGTCCAAAGACATGTGCTGTGGACTGACTGGCATTTCCAAATTGTCTGTAGTGTGTGAATGTGTGGGAGATTGTGCCCTGCGGTGGGTTGGTACCCTGTCCACTGTGTCCAAGGTGGGCTTGTGGTATACAGGATGAATGGAGGATAATTTGTACAAAAATATGCGTTTCGTATAAATAGAATTCAGCTGCCCTTAGTGAGTTTTGAAAAAAACATGTTTTCAGGTTTTCTTACAGCAAGGTAATCTCTTGTCAGTGGTAATCACATATACAGTAGACATGGATGTAGTTTGATAAATATTAGGTTGAAAAACACTGGAATTTTCCTTTAAGAGGATTGCTCTTAGACGTCAGATTTTTGCCTGGTTTACCTTTTAAAAGCAGACTAACCATTTATTTAAAAATAATATGTAAAAATCTTGAAATCAAATGAAAAATGATAAATTAATACATTTTTCAGTATATAACTTCAGCATATACTGGTATTGCATTACATTAACTGTGAAACCATTTCCAATATCCTTATCATGATATATCATAACATGCCTCTTCATGATGAATTATTTATAGCTAAAGTCAACATGACTGCTGCTAAACAGGGATAAATAAAGTTTTAAAAGGGACAACCTTTGGTCTCATGTGCTGACCTTTTCATGCTCGGCCTCTTTCGCTGGCAGGAGGCTGGTGTCCAGCTCTATCTGTAACGGGTCTGGTGTAACCGGAGTAATGAAGACAACACATTGCCAGGAGATCTGATCCACAGCTGTAGTGGCATAACAGAGCGCTGCTCACTTGATCAAATGTCCCTTTGTGTTAAGAAGAGGTGCGGAGGGAGGGAGGGGGGGGGGAGGGGGGGGGGGAGAGAGAGAGAGAGAGAGTTTTCAGAAAGGTAGCTAGGTGGATGGTCAGTTAACCCTTATTACATTAACTTATATTCACTTTATCATTGGAATGGAATAGTAATTAGCAAATTTATGGTAACCTTTTGGTCTTTATTTGAGACTTGTTTTTCTTAGCAAAATGGCAATGTTTGGGATTGATCTTAACAAGATCTACATCAAATAGACTTAGCCAATCAATTCATTTGCTGGAAATACAACTCATTTCTTCAATTGCCTTTTTTTTAAATTTGACCTTTCCTCGATCAGCTTGTTGGAGACATGGTGGGGTCACTGTGATCTTTTCATGGCATCCATGGACAGTGTCACATACTGAGGGTCAGAGATGAAAGGATGAGACAGAAATTATGGCTTACCTAGAAAAGAACACTGGAGAACAACAACAGCCTGCCACGAAGACAGAAAACACTGTGGACAAGGTAAGGAAAATTTGTAGTCTCTATTCTCTATCCTAACATGACTCTTGCCAAATTTTATCCAAAGTATTGCAAGAATAGAATTAGCCATTACAAATTAAAAATTACACTGTGCTTCAAATAACTACATCTCAATTACATACAAAAGGGATATGAGTCAAAGCAAAAATGAGGCATAAGCAGGAATCTATTGGATGGTGCCTTTGAGGAGATGGCTTCCTTCGATTAAAAAAAAAAATTACTAAAATGTAAATGGATAAACCTAAATAGACTTCCATTTTAATTCCATCCATGAGAATTAACACACCAAATTTCACATTGGTTCATGTTCCTGGTCAACCAAGAAATTACAGGCAAAGCTGACCTGCAAAAGGGTGTTTAATTACACCATTACTTAGGCTGTTACTTGCATCATTGGCTATCTAGTTAACTAACTAGCTGGTTTGTATTCACAACAAACAATACTAAAAAATATAAAATGTTTATGTGATTGTAATTACAACTGTTAAAAATGTTTAAATGTGTGGGTTTCAGTATTTACACCCACTGACCAGATTATTATCCTTTTTAATACCACAGCACTGTTGAATTCTTGATTCTGATTGATCAGAAGGTGTTGATTAATTTCATATAACAGCAGCTCTGGCAATAGCGTTGGCTGTAATTCAAATTACAGCGTTTCTATAGTAACAGCTTACACAGGGACTTGTATGGGAGATAATCCACATATGTATATTTATGAACATTTTAAAAAAAACATGTGTCATTGTTAATATTGTATAAAGTTTTCTGTGAGGAAATGTTTATTTTTTTTTATTTGGAATGAGTCTCCAGTGTCGGTGCCTTGTAACAATCAGAGGTGTGGCATTTTCCAACAACTTTTCTGACACGGGAAAGCCTAGTATAGAGGATTTGCAGTTTCTTGGAAACAAGCTGTTTTTTTTTATATGTCTTATTTACTTCAAGAGAAGGAAAAATAAGCCTGTTAACAGCTGTTTCAGCATAAGTGTAATAATAACAACTGTATATTGCAAGATTCTCAAAGCTCATATTTATAGAGCTGCTGTTCAAAAACATGCCATTGATGATTTTCACTCTTATTCCTTGCCATTAATACATACACCTATCCACATTCCAGACCTCTGTTAACGAGGAGGTGAAGTCAGATTACTTTGAGGTAGATACAGCGAGCGAGGACCTCCCGAACGTCAGGACCCCCAGCGTGATCAACGTGAGCCCCTTCAGCAGTTCAGCAGGTGGCTGGGGGACATTCAGACCACCACTGTACTTCGAACCCAACACCCATGACCCACATGTTCCCGTTGGCTTGCCTGCAGAGGCATCAAAGCCACTCCCCATTTACAAAACACACACCGTCAAGACGTCTTTTAATTCACACAGGACGTCCATCATTAAAGTGCAGCCCTTCATTCATGGTACGTGAAGTTGACTTTAGATACTCTTTGTACTACATCATGCACTGTTCTTTATAAGCTGCTTAAGTGTGCTTTGTACTTAATACTAATATTACATTATTGTTTTTGCAGTTCTATATAGCTATTAATATAGCTATAAATGGATAATGTATATATATATAATATATATGAATATTATATGGATAATAAGAGTTATATAGTATAAAGCACCGTTATATAGTATACCAGCTGTAATTCATTTTAAAATAAAATATTAATCTTTTCTTGACTCACATATAAAAAAAGAATGAAAACATTTGGAATTTTAAATACATTTTTTTTTGGTTTTTTTAAAATAATTTATCTTATTTATCTTTCTCACAGATAAGAGGAGACGAGACAGCAGTAGTCGCATTTATAACAGTAAAATATAGAGATTTTTCAGCAGAATATCCAAGCTTATTGCTGGTGTACAATTCTTACAATGGGATTTTTCCAAGTCGTATAGCTAAATGTTTGTCTGAAAGGATTTTTTATTTAAAATAATTAATTCATTTTTTTGACAATGATGCAATCTGATATACAAAGCAGCATGCTGCTGACGTTCTCTTTGTTTTCTGGCTTTAACCCATATACAGTATATTTTACATATTGTACATAATTAATCATTTTTTAATATGACAAGCACCTTATAAGCGAGGCATTATTCAATCATACAAACCATAAATAACTATAGAATTAAGCAATAATACAATATAACAAAACCAATAACTACTTATATAACTAAATAGATAACAAAAAATTCTAAAAATTTTTATAACACACTGTTAACAGCAGATTATTAGTACTAGCCTGTTAGAAAATGTTGACTTATTCATGCACAGAAATATTATTATTAAACTGTTCTGTTCCCTGTAACTGGGGTGATACCCTTAAGCTCGAAAGGTGATTATGGTCTAATTATGTACCTCTTTAAAGGCACACTATATCCACCTTTCCATGTTTCCCAGACAAGAGTACCACCCTAGTGACAAGGAAAGGTACAGTTCAGTACCCTTGCTTCATGCGTAACTGGTTTCGACCCCTTATCTGATAGTTTTAATTTGGTGACCTCTGGCTTTTCTTATCTCTTTGAAGAAGAGGACTTGTCAGACTCTCTGTCCATGCGCTGGCCAGCCCTACCACGCAAGCCACTGATGCTGCTGATCATTATTTGCTTATTAATAGCAGTGACTCTGGCTCTAGGAATTGGTCTGGGAGGTGAGTGTGTGTGTGTGTGTGTGTGTGTGTGTGTGTGTGTGTGTGTGTGTGTGTGTGTGTGTGTGTCTTAGTGTCATGACTTCCTGGTCTAAGACACTCTTCAGTATCTTAGCACTATAAATATTTTAAATCCCTGTGATTAAGCAGAATTGTCTGACACCTTAGGAGCAAACTTAGCTACTAAGTTATTAAAGTAATTAAGTAATTAGAATTAATAAGGGATCATAATATAATATATAAAAATATCATATTATATATCATATATATTACATATATTTAGTGGTGGCTTAGTGGTTAGCACGTTTGCCTCACACCTCCAGGGTTGAGGGTTCGATTCCTGCCGCTGCCCTGTGTGTGTGGAGTTTGCATGTTCTCCCCGTGCTGCAGGGGTTTCCTCTGGGTACTCCAGTTTCCTCCCCCAGTCCAAAGACATGTATGGTAGGCTGATTGGCATGTGCAAAGTGTTTCCGTAGTGTATGAATGGGTGTGTGAACATGTATGTGATTGTCCCCTGCGATGGATTGTTATTATGAGAAAAAGAGAATAGGAAAAAAGAAGTGAGCATTTCTAAATGAATGTGATTTATTCTCACTTTTTTTCACAGTGGGTTTGAGTTGTTCTGGAAAATTCCACTGTGTGTCTTCAACTCAATGTATCAGAAGATCTGCTGTCTGTGATGGAGTCAAAGACTGTGGCGAGGGAGAGGATGAACTCAACTGTGGTGAGCGTACACACACACACACACACACACACAGTGAAATGAATCTGCATTTGCTGTCCCTCATCACTAAAGGTCAGTGATTTGTACATTAGAACACGTTTTGTAATATTTGTTGAAGTTCTAGTGAAGCATAAAAAATGTTAAGCGTGAAGAATAAACTATCCGCTCAGAGGAGAAACTCGGATCGTCTGCGGTGCCTCAGGCTTGGTATGTAGAAGTAAAAACAACTGACATGGACCACCAATATCCAACAAATCAGTATAATGAGGCATCAGTACCTACCTGTAAAATGAGAAAGCTCCATCTCTAGTTTGTGTTTTGAGGGCGTGGCTTGTTTTGAGGGCGTGGCTTGTTTTTGGGGTCGTGGCTTTGGAGGGAATGCTGAAGGAATGGACAGTATTTTTTTAAAGACTTTCCACCAAAATTGCTTTCTATTTCTTTAACCACAATAATATATTTAGAAGTGTACTGCGTCATGCAGGAAGCCCCCACATACTTGCTGTCTTTTAATGAACATCATCTTTCATCTCTGTTTTCATTAGTGCGAGTGAGTGGGAGACACTCTGTCCTGCAGATTCACAGTAGGGGGATATGGAGCTCTGTGTGCTGGGAGAACTGGAGTGCCAATCTGGGATTCTCTGCCTGCAAACAGCTCGGATACAACAGGTACCGGAGCATGTCAACTAGCAAAAGCCAGTGACTCCAACTATGAACTTTAGAGTTTCATATCTATGCTCATCAAAGGCCCCCCTAGTGGCCAGGAGCCAGGACACGAGCCCAGTAAGGTCCCGTCACTTATCCATCACTGAGCCCAGCAGTGGATGTCTGACAGTATTGGGATTTGGGAAAGCACTAGCTCAATCCTTTAACCACTGAGCCACCATTGTCCTATAACTGTTCCAAATAATACAACAAACCTCTTTCTGTAATTTCAGTTCAAGTGGTTATAATGTCCTACCACTTGGGACTATCAGGAAATCTGATACAAATGGAACAAGCCACCCAAACAAATTCAATCTGATAAGGAGTTTAACAGTTAAGCACTGATAAGGCGACGCTTAACACACAGAGCGGCCATGTTCCTGTAGTTCCCATGGCGATGTTCTCATTCAGATGTGAAGAGCTTTTTCTTGGAGGACAAACCAAACAGTCACACATCTAAACATGAGGAGAAGAACAGTTGCTATTTATTCTCATTCTGCTTTCGTTCGTTTAGCAGTTACACTTACAGTTAAGGTTATATTCATTCTTAAGTACATCTTTATACCATTAATTGTTATGAATAAGATTTGCTAGATCATCTAATATAAAAAATAAGCTGCAGTGGAGCTGCAGTCAGAGGAGGATGAGTTTCTCCTGCTGAGTTTGAGTCTCCTGCTGAGGTTTCTATATAAAACATTCTGACTCAGAACAAGGATTCCTCTGTTATACTGCCCTCTCCTCCTGTGGGTTCCTTCTCTAGGTCTTGGGTATGTGTGTGTGTGTGTGTGTGTGTGTGTGTGTGTGTGTGTGTGGTTTCCCCCCTCCTACATCATATGGGTGTAATACAGTCACGTCAACCCCAAAGCCCCCATTAAGAGCTTCGTTAATCCTATTAAAATCAGTCTGCCATTAAATGAAGGAGAAAATCATTGCAAACACATTCACACCAGAAGTAGGTCAAAATCTTCGTTTTACCCATCGACAGCCTTTCATTCTACTGTTCCTTTTTCAAATCTTTTTTTTTTTTTTCTCTGCAGTTTTTATTTTTTCCCATTTAACAATGCAGTCACGATTCATTGCTTTTACTCTGCAGGCAGGCGTTGTGTCTGAAACACAAGCAAAAGTTTATGTGCTTCGGTATTCAAGCGTCCTATCAAGATTGATTAGAGTGCCTGACGACAGCTGCTCATAATCACACAACTAATGAGAGCAACTGAAATGTTAGGAATTGTTATATTGCATGTGTCAATCACAGCACTGTCAGATAGAGTTATATGTGTCTGTGTGAACGTATTCACCAATGACCCTCTGTCTTTTTGCAGTTATGTGAATTCCACTTCCATGCCTCTCTCTTCTGTCGAGTCTGCCTTCAAGAAAAACATAGTGATGATTAGTTCACGCTTTCCAATACATCATCAAACCTTCAAAATTCATAACAGCTCCTTCCTCAGGTACGCCCAACCTACCATGTATAGCCGTAAGGATGTTAGCACAAGCATTAACTCCATTGTACCATGCTTAGTATATGCTATTGAAGGATTAGCGACATGATCTTGGCAAATTCCCTCGTTCTTTGGAAGATTAGATTGTCGGTTTAGCACACGCTAAAAGGTGGAGCACATGTTCACCTCCCTAGGGAGTCTGTACCGAGCCATATAACTAATAGCCAGTTATATACAGTACATCAATGGGCAAAAATTCCATAGCTAAAAAATAGTTTGATGCATATTATAAAACTCTCTCAATGTAAATGTAGCAAAAACACAAATTTTGCATTTTGAAGGATAAAAATAATTATTAAAAATTTTGTTAGCATTCTTGTGGATGATAGCTAATAATAATAACATTAATGTTAATGTAAGTGCTGGTCTGCTCTGCTCTGCTCTGCACCAGTGGTAAAGGTTCAATCAATTACATCATCTCTTCTAAAGTTTCTAAAATATTTACCACAAATTTGGTCTTGCTGGGTTTAAAATAAATAAATAAATAAATAAATAAATAAATAAATAAATAAATAAATAGGTACAAGAACATAGCACCTTTTCTTGCTAGCTAGCATTCATGTAGTCAGCTAGCTTTGATTAAAAATAAAGGGCATTATCAATCCCAGTGATAGTAACACTCAGAGATTTTGGATGGAAACGCGTCACTCAACACATTTCTGAAGTGTTCACAAACAGGTTGCTAGTTTTTTCAAAGTCTTTTGTTGAATTTTTAGCCATGAACACTTCTCTATAATCAACTCATGAGAATCACATGAGTATCTATATAAATATATAGTATGTATACATATATACATAAAACACAAATGACTAATTACTGAACTGTATTCATATTTCAAATATATGTATGTATTAGAAATACTACCTAGGTGTATATTTATTATTTAAAAAAATATTATAGGGTAGCACAGGGTTGTAACTGAATACAAACA
Organism: Ictalurus punctatus; assembly: GCF_001660625.3. NCBI lineage: Eukaryota > Metazoa > Chordata > Actinopteri > Siluriformes > Ictaluridae > Ictalurus > Ictalurus punctatus. The sequence goes on along the minus strand of NC_030441.2, from coordinate 12,497,093 downwards.
CTAGTAGTAGTGGTAATGAGGAAGTATCATGGGCAGATACAAACAAAAATAATGCCTGCATGAGAGGGATTAAAAAAACAGTCTGGTGCACATTTCTAATTGAAGCCAATTATGAACTCAAGTGATGTAGCTAAGGTGGAGGAGCTGTCCGAGTCAGAATTCACACACCATGCTGACAGCGCTATCATTTCTACCTCTGGGTTATTTCCCCAGTGTTTTCTAATGTTTCCGGGCAGAGAGTGGTAGGACTCATATTTAATTAAAAAAAAAAACTCTTTCTTGTTTAGGTCACGCCCAGTTCAGGATTAAATCTAAATATAGATATAGAAATTTGCAGCACTAAACAGATACAGATAGTGTCTTTGTGTTACATTAATACAGCTGTTGCATATGCTTTTTATTTATTTTTTTTATTTTAGTAAATTGTCCTCCATTTTGTATATATAAAAATCTATTTTGCCATATAAAATCTACTGTTTCTCAGAACGGTTCAGTGCATATCCGGGTTGGTCACGGTACTCAAGTGTATAGGTGAGTTAAGTGTGTGTATATGTGTGTGCCATTAGTGCTACTTTACTATGTGGGCTAAAGCGCCCCTTTAACTGCTATGTTACAATCTAGTTGTTCATATTAAATAACTACAACAACTACAAATTATTCAGTAACCACTAAATAATAAATACATATTATTAGATAATCATTTGTATGCAGTTCCAGACCCTCTTCACCATGACGTATTACTATTGTCCTGTCTGTGTAGAGTGTGGTACCAGACCTGGGTTCAGGACCCGGATCGTAGGGGGAAATGTATCTCTCTCTGGGCAGTACCCATGGCAGGTCAGCTTGCAGTACCAGAACCAGTATCTCTGTGGAGGATCGCTAATAACCAACCAGTGGATAGTCACTGCTGCACACTGTGTATATGGGTGAGCAAAACACACACACACACACACACACACACACACACACACACACACACACACACACTGTAGTGCATACTTTAACCCTTTCAAGTTATATCTTATTATTCAATAACTATGAACTATTTTGTGGCTACAATGATATAATCTGTAGTTAAGTCTAGACTTGCTGATAAGTCCTGAGAGTTTAATAGGTTTTAATGCATGCAGTCTACCTGTTGTTTAACTCTAATATCTAAACTTTTATCAGCAGTGGTTTAGAGGTTAGCACATTTGCCTCACACCTCTGGGGTTGGGGGTTTCAATCCCACCTCTGCCCGGTGTGTGCAGAGTTTGCATGTGCTCCCTGTGCTCTGGGGGTTTCTTCGGAGTACTCCAGTTTCCTTCCCAGTCCAAAGATATGCATTGTAGGCTGATTGACATTTCCAAATTGTCTGTAATGTGTGAATGGGTTTGTGATTATCCCCTGCGATGGGCTGGCCCCCTATCCAGGATGACCACTGCCTTGTGCCCTGAGCTTCCTGGGGTAGTCTCCAGGCTCCCCTGTGACCCTGTGTAGGATAAGTGGTGCAGAAAATGGATGGATGGATGGATAGATGTACTACATACACAGCAATACTTTGCACCATTGTTCTAAGAAACCATGAATGGCTCCACACTTCTACTTCTGTTTTCCATTTAGTTATTGAATACTAAGCTTCAGGGTTTGAAAATGTAAATCCAATCATTCCTTTCTTTTCTCTCTGTTTTAGTTTTGCTAATCCCGCTTTATGGACGGTTCGGGTGGGCCTCACGGACCAGCCTGTGAGTGGAGCATCAGATCTCTCTGTAATGAAGATCTTCTTCCATAGTGCATATCATCCAGAAGGACTTAGCTACGATATTGCTCTCATTAAACTAATGCAGCCACTGACATTCAATGGTAAGAGATTGCTTCTCATATTGGATCCTAATTAGATTCCTGGTCTTGAATTTGGTTAAAGCTCAGGATGCTTTCAGTCATCATTGCTGAACATAGCAGGCAGGAATTAGTTTAACAGGGGTGGTCTGTACAATTGATTCGTATCTGTTGTACAATATTTCACCTCTCTGAGTAAGTTGATCCTTTCCTATGCAAACCTGATCAAACCTCCAGGTGTTGAGATGTTGTAGGAAGAGTCAGGTGCAGTACCTGATGGGAAATGTTTACTTCTGTCCCCTCAGGTCAAGTACAGCCCATCTGTCTGCCTAACTACGATGAAGGCTTCAGTTCAGGATCCATGTGCTGGATATCAGGATGGGGAGCCACAAAAATAGACGGTGAGTTCTAGTTAGTACTTCACTTTTAAGGATACTTTTTAGTGGTATTGTTCTTCCTAGGGAGCAACAAAAGAGGCAGGTGATGATGTTACTGTCTGACAGGTTCGGATAAATGACTTACCTCAAATGTAGTAAATCAGCCAAGTGCTAGTCTATCTCACCCAAAGAATTTTCAATAAATATCAGCATTTAATTCTAAAGTAATGTCATACAGTCTTGTTGATGTGATTTTATGACTTACTGTGGTCTAAAACATTTACATGGAGACCGCCATGTTGAAGAAACAGACCATTTTGTTTTTAAACTCCAGTCTAGCACCACTGTACTGGGAACCTGGAAGTGCATGGGAAATAATGATATCGTTCAATTCAGAGCAAATATATGAAGCTTTGTGCATGTCTTTACAGAAAATATTTTTGGTCAGATAATCCTTGTTAGCTACATTAACCTAGTAAAAGTGAATTTTCGACATGACACCTGTTTTGCTTGCCTGACTAAATTTGGGGTAAATGGAAAATTATGTAAATGTGACTCTTTAAAACAACAACAACAACAACAACAAACTCTTCTCTAAGTCATACCTAAGTGTAATTTATTGGCTTTTAATTCTCTCAATTCTTATTTACATATGTTTTACTAGTCTAAGAAACTCAAGTTTGGAAATTTGGTGGAAATGAGGTGTTTAAGCCTGTTTATATACTGTATGTGTACAGGAGAGGTGAGTGTGTCTCTACACTCTGCACTGGTTCCTCTCCTCTCTATTCAAGAGTGTGGAGTCCCGGGACTTTCTCCATGGAACATCTGCGCTGGGATTCTTACCGATGGAACCGGCACGTGCCAGGTATGATGAGCGCATGACACGTGATAATAACAGAGATAAGCACAATTTATACTGGGTCTTTACGCAAATATCTTGCAGATGACACATACACACATCTAATATAAGATTGTTACTTAAAGGTAATGTCATCTTCTCTATGCATCTCTATCTAGCAAATTGGATTAGACAGTTTACTTCCCCCCCACCAAAAATAAATAAATAAATCATTTGTATGTCTTTAAAGAAAGATAAAACATAATGGAGGTTGTTATGCAGATGCAGAAGCAACTGATACAATTACAGTTTTCAGAAGAACTGTGCTAGTTTCATCAAGGTGCTTGGAAAAGCATACCAGCTGATTTCCTGATAAAACTGCACAACAGTGTACCAAAGAGAACTGAAGCAGTTTTAAAGACTGAGGGTGGTTACTTTCAAATTGACTAGTTCCCCCCCCCCCCCCCCCACCGGTTACTGCTCTTTATAATCAATGATTTATATGTGCATTTGTTTCATTTCAGTACTTTTTAAGGCGTCTGTCATCTGGTGAAACTCTAGACAAAAATATTTTATGGAAAAATACATGATTTATTGAAAAACATCTGTACAATATATTACAATAACTAATATAGATTTGCATGTCGGTAGGGGGACAGCGGTGGTCCCCTGGCCTGTCAAGCCTCGGTGTGGAAGCTGGTGGGAGCAGCAAGCTGGGTTCAGGGCTGTGGAAAACTGAACAATCCAGGAGTTTACACCAGTGTAACTTACGCTCTTCTGTGGATACACCAGACCATGGAGGTAAGGCAGGAGTATGGGCTGAGCACAGCTTTATAGTCCAGTAAGGAATAAAACACACAGGGTCAAGCTGATATAGAAAAATTTCACATTATACTTTATATCAGTTTATAGTTACATTTAATGTGTGAAACATCCACGAAACAACTTAGCTCCTGTTATCACGTACATTATAACAGCTATTAACAATAACTCCCTCACTAACCTCTCTCTTGAAGTTAATACAAAATCTAGCTTGTCATGTTCCCTCAAAGCACTCTGCCCTAAAGACTTTCCAAGGTCTGAAAACTTAAAGTTACAGTTTTAAATCTGATTGTTTCAAAGCACGGACACAGGAGACTCCTTCCAAAACATCTTTACACTCCAAACGTCACCACACTGATGATTAAACATGAATTTTAAATGATTTTGTTATTTGCTGAATGGAAGTTAGGATTGAAAGCTGAACACACATTGCATTAAACCATCCATCCATCCATCCATTTTCTGTACCGCTTATCCTTACTGGGTCACAGGGAACTGGAGCCTACCCCAGGGGGCATGGGGCACAAGGCAGGGGACACCCTGGATGGGGTGCCAATCCATCGCAGGGCACAATCACACACACATTCACACAAGTTTACTTTTGTTCAGATGTTGTGACTGCAAGACAATGTACTATTACACCTCTGTTTCCTAACGAATACTATAGTACACTATAATGCTAAAACATTAACTACAAAGAAAAGCAAAAGCAAAGAAATGTAACTTTTCAATAGACAAGTAACAAGAGAACACTAGCGAAGTGTATCCACAAGGCTGAACAGACAGATGAAAGTTGAACATGCTTGTGGGTGTCTCAGGGGCCTTGAATGAGCCAACTTGGACAGCATGAGTTATTGCTGTCATTCATATGATGGCAGCTGAAATTGATTCTCCTTACCTTCCAAATTTATCATGCTACTCACTGTCTGTCCCAGTTGGCCTGGCTGATGGCCTGGCTGACAGCTGCAGTTTAGTCACAACTCTTCCAAGCATAGATACTGACTTTTAATATGCTAAGTTAGCAGTGGCCACTAATAGACATAGTAAACTTCACAGCTTTTAGGTAAACTACAAAAGTGGATGTCCATTAAAAACAGGGATCAGAGACGGGAAGTAACACTAAAAATTAAAATATCAGAACCTTGCTTTTTTTAAAAAAGTTTGTTTCAAACAGGGTTCTACAATAATGTTACAATACTACTACTATTACTATTACTACTACTACCACCACTATTACTACTACTATTACTACTACTACCACCACTATTACTACTACTATTACTACTACTACCACCACTATTACTACTACTACTACTACTATTACTATTACTACCACTAGTATTACTATGACTATTATTACTACTACTACTACTACTACCACCACTATTACTACTACTACTACTACTACTACTATTACTATTACTACCACTAGTATTACTATGACTATTACTACTACTACTACTACTACTACTACTATTACTACTACTACTATTATTACTATTACTACTACCACTATTACTACTACTACTACTACTACTACTACTACTACTATTATTACTATTACTACTACCACTATCACTACTACTACTATTACTACTACTACTACTACTACTAATACTACTACTATTATTACTATTACTACTACTACTATTACTACTACTACTACTACTACTATTACTACTACCACTATTACTACTACTATTACTACTACTACTACTACTATTATTACTATTACTACTACCACTATCACTACTACTACTATTACTACTACTATTATTACTATTACTACTACCACTATTACTATTACTACTACTACTACTACTATTTCCACTATTACTATTACTATTACTAATACTACTATTATTGCTATTACTATTACTACTACTATTACTACTACTACTGCTACTACTACTATTACTAATACTACTATTCAATTCAATTTTATTTGTATAGCGCTCTTTACAATAGACATTGTCTCAAAGCAGCTTTATAGAAATATCAACACAGTATTCAGATATTAAAGGTACGAATTTATCCTAACTGTGCAAGCCACTGGGGGCGATGATGGCAAGGGAAAACTCCCTAAGATGTTTTAAGAGGAAGAAACCTTGAGAGGAACCAGACTCAGAAGGGAACCCATCCTCATCTGGGTAACACTACCACTACTACTACTACTACTAATAATAATAATAATAATGTTTCCAACCGAATCACTTTCAACTGCATCTAAAGTGTATGAGGAATTGTCACAAACAAGAATTTTGACATTATCCTGTAGTGAGAATAAAGCAGAAATCCTGTTTACTCAAACTTATAATGTTTCAAATTCATACAACATAAAAAGTAGTCGTGTCTCTGAAAAGGTGAATCATACAGGTGTAGGGCTGCATTCAGAGTTTGTGAAGTTAAAAAGTTAGATCAATATTTACGTGGGGAAAGTTTTTCATATTCAGGGTCAGGTTACACAGATATTCAGTGCATTTTCAAACATCATCTGGCCTTTACCCAGTCTTCAGTGGAACCTGATGTGTTCCTCGTTGTGGTCCATCTGCCGCAAGGTTTCAATGTGACATGCATTCTGAGATGCTTTTCTACTTACCACGGTTGTAAAGAGTAGTTATCTGAGATACCATAGGCTGACAGGAAGTCAGCATAAAAATAACAGTCTGGCCATTCTCCTCTGAACTCTGCCATCAGAAAAGTGTTCCTGCCTGCAGAACTACTGCTCAGTAGATGTTTTTGCATTCAGCAGTTTCTGAAACACTTAAATGCACATGGTTTGAAGAACAAGCAGACCCAGCACTCGTCTGCTACATTTAATGCACCTTTATTGCTCCCCCATAGGGGAAATTCAATAACCAGCTGGGTTTTCTCAACACGTCGTCCTTGGGTGCCTGGGCCCCTGTGTCTTTTTGAGTGCCTGCTTTAAAGCTCACGTTTAGTTAAATCATAATTTTATCCATCAAAATTTCAGTCCTTGAAATATGCATACTTTAGATAAGGTCTGGGTTTGATAAACCCTGGCGTATTCCATGAATAATCAGGTTAGAAGAGCAGCTGTGGCTCAGGTGGTAGAGGGGGTTGTCCACTAATCGTAGGGTTGGCGGTTGATTCCCAAGTGTCCTTGAGCAAGACACTGAACCCCAAGTTGCTCCTGATGGCAAATTAGCGCCTTGCATGGCAGCTCTGCCACCATTGGTGTGTGAGTGTGTGTGAATGGGTGAATGAGACACAGTGTAAAGTGCTTTGGAATCGCTAAGGTAAGAAAGCGCTATATAAGTGCAGACCATTTACCATAAAAAGTGTAGAGGGCTATTATCTACACTGAAATATAGCCAAAACTATATGATGTTCATAATCTCTTTCCTTTATTTCTTCCCTTAGAAAGAAGAGGAACGAACTGTTTGAGAATCATTTCTGCATGAGACAGCTGAATACAACTCATTATCTACTTAGACGTGTCCTAGTAATCTTACTAGTAATGGATTGTGAACCATTTTACACAACTGGTACACAAGCTTCACCGAGGCACAATCACACTTTATATGGTTTATGAGCATAAAAGCGGTTCTGCTCTGTGCCGTCACAGATGGGTAAGCATTAGTACATGTTTAAGCTACTGAATTTTTTGGGAGAGTAATGTATTGTATTTATATATTTATTTATGCATTCACAGATTCATTTCTATTTATTTTTGAAACTTTTTTTACTAGGATCTTAAACACTTATCAGTGTTTGTATTAGAAACAAATGACAAAACTGAATGTACTGAATGTCATTCGGGACAGTGTACACAGATACTGCATCACGGTCGCTAGAAAAGAGATAGTTATAAATTATGTCGTTATTAGCTAGCTACAGTGCTGTGAAAAAGTATTTGCTGATGTGTTTTTGTGTATCTCTCATACTAAATAGTTTTAGATCTTCAAACGAAATACAACATAAAACAGTGGCGACCTGAGGAAAGACACAATACAGTTTTTATTTATTTATTTTAAAATGTATTGTCCCCTTAAACTTAAAATCTGGTTGTGCCACCTTTAGCAGGAATAACTATATGGAACATTTTGGCTTCAATAAATAACTATCATTTAAAAACTGTATTTTGGGTTTACATGGGTTGCCTTTGTATTCTCTTTGATTTTGCAGCACCTATACTTCCATTATAACCAGGGTTTCAAGCCTCTCCAGCTACGTTAGAGAGACGTAAAAATCCAGTCATCACATTGTGCTACTGTGCGCTAACATGTTCATCATACTTCAGGTTTGAATTGAGCTAGTCATTATTTTTTTAACCTAGCTGCCTAAGTAATTAGCTTTCCTGGCATCCAAAACATGAAACTGGGCAAGGATAATAAATCTAATCATATTAAAAACAAGCCCTGCACAATTAGCTAGCTAACCTCTTTGCTAATGATAACTAGCATTTCGGTAACCAGTAAGCATAAGGGTGATAATAGCTACTGTTATGAAAATGGCAATATGGTGTCCTTACATTGGCAAAAATATATATTTTTGTAGTATTTTCTAAAACAAAATATATATATTTTCCTCACAGGCTTGAAACAATAATTTTATATTTTCTGACCATTTTTAAATTAATTCCCACGCTCTAATCAGCACAGTAAGATTTTCTATGTGACTGGAACATTTTTTTTTGGAGCTATAAAACATCAAAATAAACAACGAGCAAAGCCTCTTTACTCAATTATTGAGTTTATTATAAAACAGAGAAAGGCAAACATGAGCGCGAGTGTGAAAAGCAGCTCGAGTAGCATAAAAAGAGTTAAATTTTTTAATTGAATATTTCACCTGAAAAATGTTTCTAATAATAACTGAAGGCTACTGGGGGCACATTAGCATTATGCCCATGTAATCATACTCATTCGTTGTTAGCCAAGTCCTGTTAGCATCACATTAGCATATTCAGGTGAGGTGTTCGGTTTATAAAGCTCGAAGTGAAACATGCAGCATGTGGAAACCCACCATGCAAAACTAAATGAAGTCAGATCAGTGCCGATCTTTTCACTACACGCAACGACGGCTGAAAAATAAACCCACACTGTGATAAAGCTTGAGAGAAAGTGAACAACAACAAAAAAATAACTGAATCGAAATCCGAAATGACACAAGACCTCATACTTTAAAATGAACGGATTTCAGAAATCAAAAACGTTATGATTTGGCAAAATGCAATCAAAAAACAACAACTACTACAACAACAAAAAAATATCGGCTACAGTTTTAATGGACGTGACATGGAGCATACCAGGAGTAAAGGATTTAAGAAATTAAAAACTGGCCGACTGTACTTTTTTTTTTTGTTAATAGTTTACATTGTGCAACTTCACACATTGTCTGTAGGCCTACATGTTTTCTACTGTAAAGTATAACAATGCTTGGAAATAATAGTGTTTTTATTTCTTTACAGCAATAAAGTACAAACCCATGCAATAAATCTTTACATACTCAAAACACTAAGTGTCTCAGCTCGGTTGTGTTGAAAAAAACGTTCACGGAGGCCAAAATGGCAACTTGTAAGTGTTCCATTGCAATAATAGAGATAAATATAGAAATGGTGATTGTGTTCTTAATCAAAAGCCTTGATTTGATCCAACTCTTATGAAAAATTTATAAGCTTCCCCTTCTTGTATAATATTTGCTAAAAATAAAAATAAAAATACCATGGGCTTTAATTCTGTTTTAATCACACCTTTGTCGACTTTCCCTGCATCCATTACACAAATGGCCTTTTGCGGTATAGGGGCAAGAAGGCACAACCTACAGCTGATGGGTGTTTCTTTTTCTTGCACCACTTCCTGTACTGAAATGCAGGAAGGGGATTCAAGAAGAACTGGTGAGAGGAACTGACACAAAACAAAATCTGCCAAATAAGGCATTATCTTTTTTTTTTTTTTGAGAAAGTGGAAGATTTATACCATAGGCTTATGGTATATCATGTACTAGGATCTTTTATTTTATTTACTATTATTTATACTGAAAGCCTCCTCTTTTCTCTCTACATGATTCCTCTCAACACATTTAAAGGAGCAGTTTGTAATTTTTAAAAGTGTTGCCAGACATATAAAAATTTTATCATATTAATTATACCTCCTTGGACATATTTTGATTAGAAATACAGTGATGCAAGGGATTCTCAATATGTTCTTTGTTTAAGGTTTCTGTTGACATTGTTCTGGTCCAGAAATGAGCTCCGCCCCCCACTGGAACAGAGCTGCTCAGCTCTTCACCTTTTACATTAAAAGGCAACTCTCAAGAGTCAGTGTCTTCACTGCAATTGCAAATCACCTCATAGGTAGCAGTGGGCTCTAAAATTACAAACAGCTCCTTTAAATACAATCCCGATTCCAAAAAAAGCTGGGACGCTGTGTAAAATGTAAATAAAAACAGAATGCAATGATTTGCAAATCTTATAAACCCATATGTTATTCACAATAGAACATAGAAAACATATCAAATGTTTAAACTGAGTAAATGTACCATTTTAAGGGGTAAAAAAAAATGGTAATGTTGAATTTGATGGCTGCAAACAGGTCTTAAAAAAGTTGGGGCAGGGCAACATAAGGCTGGAGAAGTAAGTGTTACTAAAAAGAAACTGTTTTCTTTTTTTTATTTACATTTTACACAGCATCACAACTTTTTTGGAATTGGGGTTGTAAATAATTACTCCTTAAATGATGGAACAGAGCAGAGTTTTGAGTCACAGGCTAAAGGGTATACAGTAGAATTGAGGAAGTATCAATCAGAATATTGGGATGAATCTAATATTTCATTCAAATTCCATTAGTCATTCATAACAGTGGGTAAGACCAAGGAATATAGCTGTGATGTGCAGCAAAAGGTTGTTCAGCTTCACAAAATGGGAAGTGGCTGAAAGAGAATAGCACAAGCATTGAAAATGCCCATTTCCAAGTTCCAGTCAACTGGAAATGTTATGAATCAACCTGGAACTGGACGTGTCTGTATTGTCTATATAATCTCCAAGGATCACAGCTGGAGAATTGCAGAAGTTAGTTGTGTCTTATGGTCAGAAAGTCTCCAAAACCAATCTAAAGTCGCCTACATCACCAGAAGTTGTTTGGAAGGGTTTCAAGAAAAGAAACTCTACTATCATCCAAAAACAAACTCGAGCATCTTCAGTTTGAGTTTGTTCAGTCACTACTGGAACTTCAAATGGGATCGGGTTCTATGGTCAGATGAAACCAAAATACAGCTTTTTGGCGATAAACACCAGAGGTGGTTTTGGTGCACATAGAGAGGTAGCCATATGGAAAAGTACCTCATGCCCACGGTTAAATATGGTGGTGGCTCTTTAATGTTTGGGGGCTGTTTATCTGCCAGAGGACCTGGACATTTAAAATCAACACAAAAATGGTTTACTGATCACAAAATCAAGGTCCTGCCATGGCCATCCCAGTCCCCTGACTTGAAATCCATAGAAAACCTGTGGGGTGAACTGAAGAGGAGAGTCCACCAGCGTGGACCTCGAAATTTGAAGGATCTGGAGAGATTCTGTATGGAGGAATGGTCTCAGATCCCTTGCCAATTATTTTCCAACCTCATCGGGCATTATAGAAGAAGACTCAGAGCTGTTATCTTGGCAAAGGGAGGTAGCACAAAGTATTGAATAAAAGGATGCCAATAATTGTTGCACACCTATATTTAACAAAGATATTTTTTGGATAAACCTGTGTTGTGTTTGCACTTGTTTGATATCCATGAGAGCAGAATATTTTTGTGAATTTTCTGAACAAAAGTTTAAAAGGTTAAACAATAAAGACAAATTTTCACAGCCTTCTTTGCTCATATTTACCAAGCTTGCCAATATTAGTGCAGGGCACTGTATTAACAACCTTACTGCACATTTACATTTATAAACCGCATATGGTTTTGAAAGGAAACATCGACAATGGTGTGTAAGACGGTATTGTAACTCAGAGGTGGAAGCTAGTGGTAATTGATTGACTGTCACTTTTAATGTGTGTTGGTTTACTTGCAGACTGCAGAAAGTGCTGGTCAGTTTTAATTAGACAAAAATGAGGCCAGTTTCAATTCGTAAACAGAAACATGTAAGGCCCTGTATCCCACCCCCCCACTTATCACTATAGCAAAAGCTCTTTCTTTGTATTGTATTAAGCTTTATCAAAATTCCCCCAAAACTGGGCCATCATATCAAAAAAGTGACTTTTATCATCGCCAACATAAGTTGTCCTTTACCAAAAACACAGCAAAACTGAGCCAAAGCAAAGGGGCACCGATTCATCAGCAGTGTAAATATAAAAATAGTTTCTTCTTCTCTGGTGCCTGAAAACAACACAAACACAGGCATGCAAGAGACACAATCTCATCCAAGGAGACGAGGACAAGGAAAGCCAAATCATCCAGCATTGACCTACGCGTTCTCTTTTCTTCTCTTTTGGCTGTTTTCAACATGGCTGTTTACAGTAACATACTAAAAAGTGCATGAGGTTTCCTTTGTGCTGCTGAACAGACAAACAAATAAACAAACAAACAAAAAACACGTTTTTTTGAAATGAAACTGATGCATATCCTCACTGTGCAAGAAACCCCGGACATGTTGTACGATTGTGCTTATCATTTGTGTGTCTGCGTGTGTACATGAACTGCATTTTTTTTTTGGCGTGTATGGCTTTGAGCCTTCCAATCGATTTATCATCAGGATGTTTGACAACCTGACTGTCCATAATGTGACATACAGTACGAGACCATGCACTTGACCGCACAGTGAGAAAATGTCTCTCCTTCTTTCGTTCCTTTTCATTTTCTGTCTTCATTTTTTTTCACTTTCTTAAACAATATCTTGCTAACATTTAATGTGTCTCTCGACATCCCTGGCAGTGTGTGTGTGTGTGTGTGTGCATGTGTGTGTGTGTGTGTGTGTGTGTAAATCTAATTTCTCATTCCTACAGTGAGTCGCTGGTTTCAAGACCTAGCCTGGTCATGTCGGAGTGGGATAGATTGTCCTCTTCTTCTTCATCATCGTCGTCTTCATCATCCTCGCTGTGGCCTCCCATCATCACTTGCTGCATGGCCAGCGTTGCTCCATCCGACGACAGCGTCTGCAGCCCGTCCTCTCCTCCTACCATGCTGACTGATACCATGGTACCTGAGTGCATCAACAACAATAAAATGGTGTTCGATTCAACATCGATCCAAGCTGTGTGAACATCAATAGGACAAATTAAAGGAGCGGTTTGTAATTTTAGCGTGCTTTGCTACCTGTGAGTCATACTGCAAATGCACTGAAACCACTACTAAGCCTTCCCCCTTTGCTCTAACAGACCCCCTTTTATTTTAAAACAACTCATTCCTCTTGGGTTTCCTTCTAGGGAAGGCCAATTTCGGGGCCAGAAAAATGTAAACTGTAGTCTAAAATGAAGAAAGTAGCCAGACCCACTGTATGGCAATATTGTGAATCACAGCTTTTCTAAGGTTTAGAAACACTTTAAAAATGACAAACTGCACCTTTAAATGGTGCTTCACTTCTTCAATTCATTTCAAAACCAAAGTGCTCTTTGTTAACCCCCAGCCGTAAATATCACAGTGTTTATTTATAACCTAGTATGTACTTGAACATACCATCTTCCATGGTAACTTGTTGCTGGGAGACTGAGGAAGCAAGGGAGTCTGGCCAGAAGCGCTGAAGTGGACGAGTCTGTGGTGTTTTCTTCTTGTTCTTCGGCGCCTCCGATGAGCTGGCGTCCAGCATCGGCTGCAGGATCCGCCTTCGCGCATTGATGAACCTGAGAAATCAGGGATGTTTGTTTAACCAATCAGAAATGATCAGTGAGGAAAACCAGGAATAATCTCAATGCGTCCTGTTGTGATTATAAACTGAGTCGAAACAAAAAGGTCGCAGGGAAGCCTGGAGCCTATCCCAGGGAATTCGGGGCACAAGGCAAGGGACATCCTGGTTGGGGTGCCAACCCATCGCAGAGCACAATCACACACACATTCACACACTACAGACCATGTGGAAATGCCAATCATCCTACAACACATGTTTTTGGACTGGGGGAGGAAACCGGACTACCTGGAGGAAACCCCCAAAGAACAGGCATGATTTGTGTCGATTCATTCGAATCTATTTGCTTCCTTTGCACTGCTAGTAAAGAGCGTTTCGTTCTTTTATTCATTGACGTTGACTCACCAGTTGTTGACTTGCAGCAGGGTGAGGTTAGTCTGCAGTGCAATCTGCTTCTTCTCTTCTTCTGTAGGATATGGATGCTGAGACACAAACATTTATACCGTTAGAATAACGTAGTCGAGTCTGTATGTCCCGCCTCACTCGATTTGTGTTTATCTCTAGGTGATCTGATGCACTCACCCTTTTCAATTTAAGCAGTTTTTTTTATTACCATTAATTTTGTTTCTGTCCCGTCTTCTCGTAATCCATCCCGTCTCTTATTATTTGATTTGCATTAGTGGATGAGTCAGTATGAATTTTCAGAATTTACATGAAAAAAAAGGTGGTTATCTATTGAGTTAACCCCAAGTTACTCCCGACGGCAAGTTAGCGCCTTGCATGGCAGCTCTGCTACCATTGGTGTGAGTGTGTGTGTGTGAATGGGTGAATGAGAATCAGTGAAAAGCTCTTTGGAACCGCTAAGGTTAAAAAAGCGCTATATCAGTGCAGACCATTTACCATTTAACGACGTAAATTCCACCAACTGAACTGACCACTGCGAATGGTGTGGACTCGTGGATTTTCCTAATCGGGTGCGTATCTGAAATTATTGCCTCATTAACTCTTATGTGCTACAAATCCGAGCGGTGTGTGTCAGCCGCAGTCTCATTAGAACAATATCTTACTGTGAGATGACACTCCATTCCACGCCTGACCTCTTTAGCTCCTCCAACCGTCTAGTCAGATGAGAGAGCTGACGTGTGTGTGTGTGTGCTGTACGGACATGTGTGGAATGCCTGCTTCCAGCCATCATGTGTCTGTCATCCCCTTCCCAAACCTTTCTTAACTCTCTTTTTTCCTACGCCCGGTCATGACCTACTCTGGTGAGCTTTTCTTTTGTCAGATGAGTCTGGATGTGACAAGAAATTTGATTTATTACACAGTCATGTGCAAAAAACCCCCAAAACAAGCGCTTCAGTGTACTGTAAGCGAAAATATCTTGAATATCGGCAAATCTAATACTTCTTATTATGAGATTATTGTATAACTAAAACACGATTATTAAGCCTAATACAGTTTACTTTCAAGCTTAAATTGTCTTACCCTATTAGCAAATAAATCTTCTTCTTTCTAGAAATTTGAAATAAGTCAAATTATCACTAACATGATGATCAAAATACTGCCATAAAATACTGTTTAGAAATATGGAAAACATGTATGATAACCAGGATAAAAAGACATCCTGAGTTAATGAGGCAGTGAATTTCAATGTATAGGTTAAATGGTATCTCACTAATTAGGTCATACAAGGTTCATTTTTGCACCTCCCTCCCTCCGCCCTCCTTGACATTAAAAAAAAACAAAACAACTATTCGACTAAATATCACATTCGCAAATAAACGAGTGAATATGTTTCCTCACCCCGATGTGCTGGAAGAGCCAGGAACGCATGACGCTGGTGGCGTGCTTGGGCAGAATGCCCCGCTTTGTCTTAGACGAGTTTTCATCTTGACTCAGGAAGCTGAGATCCTGGTTCAGCTGCAACTGGAGCTGAGAAAACACACAGTGGTTTAGATGGAGTGTTTATACTGTATGTCTGAGCAAGTGTGAGAGAGAGTACATAAGAGAAAGTGAATGTGTATATAATATTAAGAGTGAGGGTCTAAGAGAGTACGTGAGTGAAGTCACATATAGTCCTGTGACAGTGCTGGGACCCAATCTGGTACTGTTGAGTTCTGATAAAAAGGTTCAGTTCTGATACTAAAACACTGCTGGTCTGGAACTCATACTGCATTCGACTAAAACTCGTAACTCGTAAAAAATGTCTGAGCTCTGACTAGTTAAAAACAAAGAAAGTGCCCCGTCAACTCGGAAAGTTTCATCAACCCCAAGTTCAGCATATGACATCATGTCAACATGGCCGCTCACACGGTCAACAGTAAATAAAATATCACTTCTCTACTAGAGTCTTTAGTAGTATTTACTTTAGATCAATCCATGCGCCCCATGTTTTTCCCCCACTTTTGTAGCTTGAAGGCAACAAGCTCAAAAATTCCAAGTTCAGACCCCCCACACGGCAAAAGATGGGTTGATGTCAAGAACCTGGGGGTGGCGTCATTTCCTTGCTATGACAACTTGAGCAGCTTAAAATATATTTATGGTTTCAATTCACATGGCATGAAAAGGCCAGGAAGTTGTGTAATCTTGAGTGAAATTCAGTACTGCAATCAGGCCAAACATTCTTAGAGCAGCTATACACTCTTAATAACTAGTTAAAGCATAAAACCATCTCCTGTCTTGTGCGTAGTCATTGTCTATGATCGTATATTTATGCTGTGTAAAAATAATCAAGGGAAAACTGGTCAAATGTGTTCTCAAAGCCAAAAGCACAAATTGTAAGCTCGGTTGTTCTTATTTTATGCAATGCATTAGTTGACTACAAAATGATTCGGATCTTAAACCAGTGGTTCTTTAAATAGTCCGTGATTAATATCACTTGCAGTTGGACTGTGATGGAAATCAAGGTCACATGAATTGTTAACAAAATGTAATGGTGTGTGTGTGTGTCACCTGTGAGTTCTGGATGCGTATTGTGCCAGGTGAGAGGGCCTGGGTAACCACCTGGCCTTGTGGAGTCACAACAGTTACGGGCTGATAGACCGTGCCACCTGAGTACACCATACACACACAGAAATGCAGCACACATCATAAAATGTCAAGCCTCATATAAAAAATCAGTACATGTTATGGCAGATAGTCTACCATAGTAGTGTGTGAAGGACAGAATGCTATTAAAGTAGCAGTGTGTCTGCTCAAAAACATACCTGACACCACCTGTGTGGGGTTTACCGCCGTCACAGTAAGGCCCTGTTGTAAGGCGGATGTTGGTACGACGATTCCCTGCGGACTCATAGTCCCAGAGAAAGAGCTAGGAGTCTAAGAGAACACACCCGCATGCACACACAATGAAAAACCCTTTAAACACCTTATTATACATAATTATATGCTTAAACATCAAAGTGGTAGTTTGTAATTTTTTTAGAGCCTTCTGCTGGCTGTGAGGTGAACTGCAATTGCAGAAAAGAACATTCTCTTCATGAGTATACTTCATGATTTGCCTTTTAAACAAAAATAGGCAAAACTGAGCAGTTGGGGGCGGAGTTCATTTCTGGGCCAGAAAAATATAAGTCCAAAAATGAGGGGGGAAAAACTAGACATATCCGTTGCATATCAATACTGCAAATCACATTTTTTCTAATATAGCTTTGAAATTACATGACTATTCTACATCTAGTAACATAACACTCAAAGCACTATCTTATCTATATAAGATAATGTCTTGTTTGATGTTTAGTTTGCACACCAAAATATAGTTACAACTAATAAAAATATGGAATATGCATGTGTGTGTATATATATATATATATATATATATATATATATATATATATATATATATATATATATATACATATAAAACACATATGTGGACATACAGTACATTATGTTTAAGTTCTGTACCAGTAGACTACGTGTATGTGCAGGAGTGTGAGTGTGTGTACCTGAGCCTGTGTAGGCGAGTATGGACTGGCCGGATCAGTGCTGCTCAGTAGAGTCTCGCTGTTCATCTTAGTCTTCAGGCAGGCGATGTAGCGGCTGCAGAAGTCTTTACACAGGTCGCTCACTTTCTCCAGTTCCAGCAGGTGGATACGCAACACCTGAATTGCCTTCACCATCTGTTTCAAATCATTGTAAAGTAAGAGGCTCCATTAGATCAACAGTGACACAGCATAGCAGCCCAAGTTCATATTTCAGCCTTTGGCAGCTGTTTCGGTGATAATGTCCTCCCCTGCGTCCTCTAAGAAAGGCCTATAATTCCTGCTTTCTGTCTTGTATGAGAAAAGATATCAGGAAATACAATGATAAAAAAAAAATAAAAATTCTATGTAGCAATACAGCAGAAAATATCCATTAGGCAGTTATATCTTATGCACAAAAATCATTACCCTTTCCTACTGACTAGCCACAGCAAAAGCACATTCAGTATAATTGAAGGGGGAAACAACAACAACAACAACCCAAATCAATTAAGCAATAATTGTAACAAATACAATTTAGGTGTATGTGCATTTAGTTAAGTTTCTTTACTATAAAATGCCCCCCAAAAATCCAAAGAAACAAATAACCACAGATTGCACCAAAAAATACCTGAGCATCATTTTACATCATGATTTTAAACTTGTCACATTGCTGTTGTAGGTCTAGAAGCATTTTTTGATTTTGACAAACAAAAATAAAAAACACCTATATGCTGCACCATCAATGCAAAATTAATTTGTAGCCTGTTACTACATCTAATAAAATAGCAGCACAATCTACAACTCACACATTACATTTTATTATTAATCTGTGGGACAATATTTGTCTAAAGTCTTTGCTAGCTGATTTATCTACTGATTTTCTAGTCAAAACTTTCAGGTCTAGGTTATATCATTTGAATTTCAATGTATTTGCCTGTTACTGCCTAATTTAATTCAAAGCCACCACCTCCAGGCTCTGAGATAATAAATAACTCCACTGCAGAATAAGGATGGATATTAGATACCTGACTGCCTCCTGACCACTGAAATACACTTACACAAGCGCTGTAAGCTAACAGGCCCTTAACATCCCACCAGAGACCCTGCATCATTCATTTATACAGGAGAAATGATGTCCAATTGATAGCGGCCTGGCATAATTAGACTTGGCTCGTCTTATTTTTATTCTAGAAGTTCTCATTATTGCTGCATATGGACAAAACATTTGCATGTTGGTGCTATATCAATAAATATCATGATTACAAGCTGGGACTTTATTTTTTTCAATCAGTCACAATTCATCACAACCACAAAGTCCCATAGTGCAATAATGATGAACAAATGATACATTGTGTAGCTTTTAGTTCTCCTTAAAGAGGGATTAGTGGGACAGAAGGAGGGTAATAAAGACTCCTCACCAGGTTGTCGAGCTCAGGGTCCTCACTGAAGAAGGACTTGCTCTCCTTATCCTGACTCCGCACAAAGTTCTGGATGTCCATGTCGAAGCTGGCCGACGTCACACACTCGGAGCGCTGCGTGGACTGCTCACACTTCTCAAACAAAAGTGCCAGCAGGGGGAACAGGGGGTGCCTGTCTCACACATACACACACGTATGTCTCAGAGTGAACTGAAAATGATTACAGAGAGTGGTAGAAACAGAGAACGTGAGAGAAGAGGGTTTTACCTGTAGATGGCGGCTTTTTGGGCCTCCATGGGTGTCTGGGGGTCGGCTGGCACCGGGCCGCTCTCCTCCTCTTCCTCCTCCTCTCTCTCCTCTTCCTCATCCAACCTTTCATCTGTCTCTCCCACTGAGTGCTCCTCCTCCTGCATCTAAGCAGAAGATAGAGAGAGAGAGAGAGAGAGAGAGAGAGAGAGAGAGAGAGAGAGAGAGAGAGAGAGATGGGGACAAATTCAAATGTAGCACTGTGTTGGATGACGTATGATGAAGCTAGCTGGTCCATCAGTTGCTAGGCCTTGTAAAAGAAAACACAGCACATCTTTCATCCACAAAACTGGAAGGAGAAAAAGGCAAACAAAAGGGGGTGCTTATGTACAAGGATAAGAGCCTAAGGGGGGACATGAGGTTTACACACACACACACACACACACACACACACACACAACTTTTCTAGGAATTTATATTTAATTATTTGACAGATGCATTGTTTCTGAAGAGATTTACAGTTGAATCCCTTTGTCCAAGAATATGGTAGATCAGACAGGGGTTAACTGTCTTGATTTTAATTGATTTAAGGGGTCTAACTATTCAGTTTTAGAATTTGAACCCCACAACCTTGTGCTCACTTGCATAGAACATTAACCACTGAGCCTTATGTGCTCATGGGTCCAATTCCTGGCAAATTTCTAATTGTATGAGACTTTCTGTTATAACTCTAATAGTGCTTAATGGTATTTTAATTATTTTTGTACGGTTATATCCCATTTGTCCAAATCAACAACTGCCTGTCTCGTTTGTGTTGAAAGTTCTTGCGTTTTTCCCATGTTAACGGTTGACAAAGGGATTTTACGTGTCTGTGACCTCGTATTTATACTAACGTTAGCTCTATCAGCAGAAACTGTCAGCATAAGCTCCTCTATAATTGCATGGGTTTCAGTACAATAAGCAAAATATCTGAGCAAGTAAATGTTCGTTTTAAAGGTATTTAACACTCATAGTGAAGATGTGCCTGTGAAGTTCTTCCCCTGCCCCCCCCGTCAAATCACAAGCACACACACCAAATTAGATTAATCTAACCTGGACCGCCCCAAAAAATGATGTATTCTTAAAATGTGCTCACTCCGTCATCACTGTTATTGAACAGCATGACATGATCACCCGATCAAAATCTTCAGTAAAGCATGGTAAGATCATGCACGCTCTGTGTCTGTCTCCGTCTTTCATATAAACTCAGCCCCATGTGATTGAAAGCATATGACAGGGAGGAACAATGGGCTTTGATTGAAAGAAGAGTTATAAATAGAGTTTTGTGAGTGGTGGTAAATCTCGGGTTAAGCCTTGCGTGTCTTGATTTTTTCCCCCCATCAATGACCACAGTGGTTAGAGCTCCATTATTCCCATAATTCTCATAATTAATGCCCTGAGAGTATTTCCAAGAATCTCTGAATATGAAAGTTATGAGTTATCTAAATAAAGATTTATTTGTCATTTATTATTTCTTCTCATATGCAGATATGTTAGCCTGTGTTGGAATATTCCCTGGGCCAAAGGATTATTTAAACAGCTACACACTAGTATTGAAATCATCTCAGTTGCTCTAGATAAAAGTCTGAATCATAAATGCAAGAGAAGACTGAGCTTTGATTCTCATGCTTTAAAAAAAAGCTTCAGCTAATTCAGCATGCTGCAGTTTGAATCCTCACCAGGAAATGAAAGTCTAATCACATTATTAAAATTTGATTCGATTTATGTTGGCTGCCAATTAAGTTTCATATTGACTAAAAGGTTTTGCTAATTCTCTGTACCGCTTACACAGGGTTGTGAGGGAACCTGGAGCCTGTCCCAGGGGACTCGGGGCACAAGGCGGGGCACACCCTGGACGGGGTGCCGATCCATCGCAGGGCACAATCACACACACACTCACAGACTACGGACAATTTGGACATGCCAATCAGCCTACAGCGCATGTCTTTGGACTGGGGAGGAAACTGGAGAACCCGGAGGAAACCCCCGAAGCACAGGGAGAACATGCAAATTTGGCACACACAGAGTTTAGGCGAGATTCAAACCCCCAGTATATAAAACGAAATATCAAACACAAACTTGTTTAGCTCTGGCATATTACTCATCTTTGAAACAGTATAACCCATCTTAACCCTCCTGTTATGTTGGGAAAAAAGTTACATCCATTACATTATGGGTCAAAATGACTTCCACAGTATAAATACACACAAAAACAGCAAAGAACAGCTTACAACAGTAAACTTTTATTATGGCTTGTCCGTGACATTAAACATAGCATTTGAATTTGAGATTGATTCACTAATTGTGGGTTGTTTTTATTTGCGTTATTATTATTTATATGTAATTGTTGTATTAACATCAGGCAGCATGGTGGCGCAGCGGGTAGCCTTTCTGCCTCTCAGCTCCAGGGATCCTGATTTGATCCTGAGCTTGGGTTACTTTCTGGGTGGAGTTTATATACACGTTCTCTTCCCCAAAACGTGCTGGGTGCTGGATTGGCTATGGTAAATTGCCTCTAGGTGTGAATGAGTGTGTGCATGTGTGTGTGCATGATGTCCTGTGCTGAACTGAGTGTACTCCAGATCCACCACGACCCTGACTAGGATAAAGAGGTTAATGAAGATGACCGAGTTAATGTACTAACATCTTTGATCTACATTGTGATTCGTTGTTTTGCTTTTACAATGGATATAAAAAGTCTATATACCGTGGTTCACTCGGAACACAGCCACGTCCCCAATAATAAAAGGGTGTACACACTTACGCAACCTGGTTATTGCAACTTTCATTTTTCCAATTTTTTCCCTCACCTAAAATGTTTCTGATTGTCTTTCAGTTAATGTTTATATGCTGTACTTTCACATTGAGGGTGGGAAAAGTTCTGACGTGATTTATCTTGGTTTCATTTTTTTTTCCATGATAAAAATCTGCCATTTTAACAGGGGTGTGTAGACTTTTTATATCCATTGTATTTTATTTATTCATTCATTCATTTTTTAAATGATTGCCATTACATGTTCTTATTGCTGCTCAGGACTATAAACTGAGTTTACATTCGCATTATCAAGAATTCTACTGTGCAAGAGTTTCGTACTGTACACTTTATTGTACAGATCATTATACAGATTATTTGTTTATTGTACAGATTATTGTACAGCTCACTGTATAGCTCACTGTACATCTTATTGTACAGCTCATTGTACAGATTACTGTACAGATTATTGTACATCAGATTGTACAGCTCATTGTACATTTTATTGTACATCATATTGTACAGATCATTGTACATTTTATTGTACATCAGATTATACAGATTATTGTCTGGACTGAATGCATTTGTTGACATGTGTGCTGTCTGTTACTCTTGTCAGACATTGTTTCATGTTAATTGTAGCACATGGGGGAATATATTCTGTTCTAACATTGCTAACATTTCATCTGTCTGTGATGAGGGGACAATAAATAAAGCCTACTAGTCTTTTGTTGTAAAACATTTAAAGATTTTGGACTTCAAATCTACAATTATTATTATTATTATTATTATTATTATTATTATTATTATTATCAACAGCAGCAGCAGCGGTGGTGATGGAGGCATGCTGCTCCTCACCTGTTGAGTCTCCTGAAACTCCTCCATGGACACCGACGATGGCGACGTCATCATAGTTACTGTTGCTGCTGGCAACGCTGGAGCATTCTAGCGCCAGGCTTCACAACTGGACATACACAGGCGGGTTTTCCATTATCCAAATCAACCATACTTTATCTTTTAATGATTTCATCCATTCATTTCAGATTTTGTTCACAGATGAATAAAAATCACGAGACTAGGTTACATTTCAGTAACACAGTTCCTCCCCAATCCTGTGACAGGAGCTTCTCAGTGTTTCTAAATGTAGCACACGGCGTGCTTGTGAAACATAAGATGGGAGCTTGAAAGCTCACTGAAGTCACAGGAACCACGAGGAGATAAGATACAAGTGTTGATATTGTTTTTTATAAAGCAATTGTGGTGTAATTATGTCAGACAGCAATATTATTCATAAAAAAAAAAATAATAAAGGGGGAACATTAGGGAACTGCCTTCGTGTGTCTTCACTGCAGTAGCGCAGTTAGCAATGCTGCTCTAAAGCAACTCAAACTACTATAAATAAACAAATTAAACTATTTATTAATAAATAAAATCTTTAAACTCACGAAAACCTACGCAAAAAATAATTAATATATAATCTAATATATATAAATATCCGTTAGGTATTTCCCTTTCTTCTGTAACACCAGAGCCGCCATGTTTCTTCTGAGCATGTTTATGACAAGTGCATACTAGTGTACTAAACAGTACGTCACAACACTACACTGCGCGAGGAGCGTACTATTCTAACGTACTGTTTAGTACGCTAGGCTAGTATACGGTTTCGGACGTAGCGTATATCCAGTAGTTTACTTTTTGAATGAAGAAAAAAAAAAAAGAAAAGAAAAGAAAAGGGAAATCTTTTCTTTAGGCTAACGGTTCGTTTCGGATTGTTATAGTTTAGTTGAAAGATTTTTCGACTGATGAAAATGTTATTCATTTATTTCGGATGTATATTAAAAAATACGCGTTTAAAAAGTCATCCGTTCCGCATGAGAAAACATTCTCGTCTAGTTGTAAACAAAATATGGGCTAATCCGCTCTGCTCCTTTAACTGAAATAAAAGCCTGCCCATTGCCTATCAATCAAATGCAGGGACTGCGGAGTATCCCTCCCTACAGGCTAGCGCCATTCGCACTTCCACTAAAGATCATATTTAAAAAAAAAAAAAAAAAAAAGAAAGAAAAAAAAAGCTGGGCCTTGCTCGCTTTGCTCTTGTCCTTCGTCAGCTCAGAAAATCGCTGCTGTAAACCCGCCATGGTATTTTCCCCCTAACACACCGGAGTAAAAGAGAACCCTCGGTACCCTTCTCCCCTCGGCTAGGAGCCTTACTATGCACGCGCCTGGAGCATTTATAGTGCGAAGCCCAGATTGCCTGATTGATAGGGAGTAAAAAAAGAAGATTTTGAGTGACAGCTTACCTTAGTGCCAATCTTCGTCACAATGACAAGCGGCTGCAGCAATCGGGACCCGCAGTTGTTGCATTGCGTCACCACGCAAGGCACGCAGGCCGCTCGGCTCATGAATATTCATGAAGTGGGAGGAGACACTGCGCCTCGCGAAAAAAAAGGTTCTCGCCCCCCAGAGAACGCGCTCTGTTGTGCAGGGAGTGTGGATATTCAGAGATTTGTGCTCATTTGTGCTCATTGACATGATATGACTGAGCTGTATTTGTGTTTATAAAGTTACTATGAAGCTTTTCCGTGTTTTTTATTCTTGTTTAATACATTTATGTTGTGCCTGTTATAATGTTGAAGGAGCTGGTTGTAAACTGAATGCCATATTGTTTGTTGTTGGTTTTCATTCATAATAAACGGGGGGGGGGGGGGGGGGGGGGGGGCAATGTACAGTATATTTACAGTTTTGTAAGTTGAAAAGTAAAAAAGTTTAACCTTTCAGAATTCCAAATAAATTTCATTGAGATTTGTTTTAACTAACAAGCGTGATTCATGTGTTAGGGTTCAGGTTTCTTCTTTATGGAACAAAAACAGTCATGTAAGAAAAGAAAAGAAAACAAGGTATTAATAGTGAAGAAATAAAAAATGTTAGCAGTTTCTTCTTTGCCTTTAATGTCTTTCAAACCCTCGAAAAGCACTGACAGTTTCGGGATGTAATGCTCGTTTCAGATTCCTGCTTCGTATCTGTGGAGCGCCTCTGTCAGGTTAAGAAACTGACATATCAATATCAACTGCCAATCAAACAAACACAGCCTTTCTGAAATCATGACAACTTTCAAGGCTTCCTTTTGATTCTTTTCAAACTATTTTGGTTGGTTGTTGTCTTGTGAACTTCTTACAATTATTATTTGATTTTTTTTTTTAACAGAGGTACTTCTTTCTTTTCTTAAATTAGAAACATATAGAATTTTAAACTTTATTTAACTCTATGTAGTGCAAAACGAAACTATCGAAACTATCAAACTAACAGCTATCCAAATAAAGATGGAAGAAAAACAAAACAATTAAACAAATGTATCGATTTTTATTTTTTGCTCTTTTTTTTCTCCTGTTGCATAGTTGGCCAGAGAGTCAGTCAGGTTTATCAAGATTATCAAAGAAATCACAAAATATGAATACAAAAATGTTCATTAAAAGTATTTGTTTGATTAATAAAAATAATTATTTGGCGACGAAGAGGCAGTTGACATTTATTTAGTGTTCATTTCATCCAACACAGGCTCTGAGAAAAAGATTAAAATATGTTCTACAAGTAAACACCATCATCAAATTAAATATTATAATATTGTATTATTTTACTGAAACAAAAACAAAAAAATCACTCCCACCCACCTGAGAACTTAAATTCTGGGAATGATGAGAGATCTCCTTTACCATAAAGTCTTTGAAGCTTGGTTAATTCCTCTGAAAATGCTTTCTTATATTCGGGACCAGCATCAAGCAGCCCATCACAGGACCTGAGGCACATGGCAAAGGAATTGGCTGTTAAGAAAACGTAAAAAAAAAAAAAAAAAAAAAACAGACGTGCTGAATCATTCAATAAGGATGTTTTAGCATATGGTAATATGAATGAGACCAGAAAAGCACAGGTGTGTTTTACCAGTTCATGCAAATACAGCTGTGCATACTTGCTCTTGGTGGAGAATTCACGGATCTTATCTAGGAACAGCTTCTGTATCGGGTCCAGTTGTGCTAGAGGTATGAATGAAAATAAAATGTACTGGATTATTAAACAGTGCCATGAGACACAAAAACCTTACTGCTGACAAAATATCATCAACAACAACAACAACAACAACATGTATTCTAAGGTTTGAAGAAAAAGAATTTCACTATGCTATAATGTATATGTGAGCAATAAAGACTCATTATCATGACCATTAATAACATTAATAACATTTTGCCAGTTTTATCAGCCTGCCTTCCAGTTCCTGTGTTAGACAGAATGCAGCAAAGCCATTATTGTTGCAATTTGTTGTACATGTTCTTACACAAGATGTTGCTATTAATTTAAAACATATTGAAAAAACGTCACAGACCGGGTTCATTATGTCGTAGAACTGCTCACATATAACAAACAATCGTGACAGCTACCAGCAGAAATGAACCCACGGCTACTGCAAGTTGGTTTGGATAAAAAGTGAGTCATGATGGAGCAGGTCTATTTCATGCACTTGATCATCATGACCATGTACTGAACTATGGTTTAAATATACTGGACCTCAGAGAACATGACAAGTACCTTCTAAAACCTCTTGGACGCTGCGTTCTCCTTCTGTCTTTAGTTCTTCTTCTGCTAATTCAGCGTTGGCTGGATCGGATGTCATTAAACATTTGTTGCTCCAGATGATGTTACGTTCAAAAACAGTCTCTGGTGTGACATCTGGACCCTTTTCTGCTGAGGCATCCATTATTTTTGGCTGACTTGTGAAAACCGCAACTTCCTCAGGAGCAACAACTTGAACTGCAGAATCTTTATTAGGAACCACTGGTGATGCCACAGGGTCTGTGAAGGGAAGCCTGAATGCTGTTTCTGGAGAACCAGTTTCTACATCCGGAGTAAGTTTATGACCGACAGTCTCTTCTTTATAAGGTATCTGTGGGGAACATGTGGTGAAGGAAGAGTCTGTAGAAGTCTCTGTAGTCATTGGTGATTGTAGGTTGCAAAGATGTTGAACAAGATCTTGATCATTTATTATCTCCCCAGTTGCTGAAAGTTCTGAGGCAATACCCTGGGTTTGGGAATTTTTTACTTCTGTGATGGTCAGTGGGGCACGTATTCTGTGTGTACACGTATTTGGGCCGTCCAAATTTTCTACCAAAGCACCTTCTTGCATAGGCATTATATCATTTACCTCAGAACCGTGGACTGCTCTGGTGGATGTTGCATCCTTGGGGGCATCAATGATTTCCATATCTCCAGAAACAGCAGTGGCTTCTGTAGAACCATTTACAGCAGGGGACAGGTCAGGAGACAGGTTGGGAGACAGGTCAGAGACTTTGCCTGTAGTAGGAATCACTGTGCCAACACTTGGAAGGATGCCAAAGTAAGTCTCAGGGGCAGGGGCAAGAGCAGCGCCAGTTTCAGGTATTGCATGACGGGTACTTGTTGTTTCATCAATGACATTGCTGGGGACATGTGTACCTTCCGTCATTTCTTTTAGAGAAACACTGAATGCTGTGGAGACAGGTGGAGACAATTCTGATGAAGCAGATGCTTTGGTAGACCGGTTGTCTCTGGTGACTGAAGCTTCAGGGACTGTCTCTTCAACTTTTTTCACACATGTGGTTGTTTCAAATAAACTGTCAGCACATTTAGCCACTGTTGTTGTGAAGGTAGGCGTGGATATGACTGAAAGTTCAGGTACTGCTTTTATCACAGGTTTCTTGGCTGCTACAGTCTTGGAGTTCGCAGGAACAGGACCGATTGTGGCCATGGAATTTGACGCAGTCTGTGTGGCAGGTTTCAAAACAACTTCTCCAATTACCAACTGCTGACTCTCTTTAGGCTTAGTGGCCCTTTGCAGTAACAGATTGCCAATATCAACTATTGTTTGGGGCTTTGCCTTCTCTAGAGTGAAGGGATCAGACAGATTATATTAACGTATTTATGACTATCGATAATCCACATCACTAGAGTCATGCACAGTCACATTAACTTACTTATGCTTGTATATCTGATTGGCTTCTTGGGATTACCAGCCTTGGTACTGAGAGTTGCTATGCCTGGCATTCTTCTTAAAATACTGAATGACTTTTCCATATGAAGACTCTAATATTACAGGAGACAAGACAGTCATACAGAGAACACTGCCCATGGGTTTTCTGATCTTTTCACAGAACTGTGAGGTGAGACTATGTATAATTAAATTCAACCTAGTTTTTCCTCTTTGTATGGGTCCATGCACTGCAGATTTGCTACTCTGCCATATATTCAGCATTCATACAAATCCAGGGGTTAAACTGTAACAAAACTCCACATCTTTCGCAATAAGTTAAATGGTATTGATCCCAAACAGTCAGCACCTACGGAAAAAGTAGCAACAACAAGACAACTTCCCGGACATTCTGCACCACTGAACTGCGGCATGTGGCAATAACAATTGATCACTGTCAACAGGTCAATGATCTCATTCCAAACATCATGAGGTGCCATCTCTAGTCAAGCCCTGAAAGGGTATAGAACCTATAATAACTTATAACCTGAATAATACTGGTACTGTTTAAATATCATCACTCCCTATATGTTCCAATTTTTGAGCAGTGACTATACTTCCGGGATAAAACCCAGAACATTTCAACCAGATCAGCAATCTCTTCTCTGTCAGGACTTACGAGCAACTTTTTCTAAAATGAAAAATATTTCTCCACCCACAAAGGGTTTTTTTTTTTTTTTTTTTTTTTAAATAAGGGAATGTATGAAAGACATACAGCCATAATATTAAAACTACTGAAAGGTGAAGTGAATAACATTGATTATCTGGTTACAGTGCCACCTGTCGAGGGGTGGGATATTTTAAGCAGCAAGTGAACAGTCAGTTCTCAAAGTTGATGTGTTGGAAGCAGGAAAAATGGGCAAGCGTAAGGATCTGTGCAACTATAACAAGGGCCAAATTGGGATGGCTAGTCGACTGGATCAGAGTTTCTCCAAAACGGCAGGTCTTGTGGGATGTTCCTGGTATGTAGTGGTTAGTACCTACCAAAAGTGCTCCAAGGAAGGACAACAAATTGCAGAAAAAGTTCATGTTGGCTATTATAGAAAGGTGTCAGAACACACACTGCATCGTAGCTTGCTTCATATGGGGCTGTGTAGCCGCAGACCACTCAGAGTGCCTATGCTGATCCTGTCCACTGCCAGAAATGCCTACAATGGGCATGTGAGCATCAGAACTGGACCATGGAGCAATGGAAGAAAGCAGCCTGGTCTGATGAATCATCACTTGCATGTGGATGGCCAGGTGCATGTGTGTCGCTTACCTGGGGAAGAAATGGCACCAGGATATACTATGGGAAGAAGGCAAGCCGGCGGAGGAAGTGTGATGCTCTGGGCAATACTCTGCTGGGAAACCTCAGGTCCTGGCATTCATGTAGATGTTACTTTGACACGTACCACCTACTTAAACACTGAAGTACACCCCTTCATGGCAACAGTATTCCCTAATAGCAGTGGGCACTTTCAGCAGGATAATGCGCCCTGCCACACTGTAAAAATTGCTCAGGAATGATTTAAGGAACATGACAAAGAGTTCAAAGTGTTGACTCTGCCTCCAAATTCCCGAAACCTCAATCTGATCGAGTATCTGTGGGATGTGCTGGCCAAACAAGTCCGATCCATGGAGGCCCCACCTCGCAATTTACAGGATATAAAAGGATCTATTGCTAACGTCTTGGTGCCAGATACCACAGTACACCTTCAGAGGTCTCGTGGAGTCCATGTCTCGACCGGTTCAGAGCTGTTTTGGGGGCACAAGGAGGACCTACACAATATTAAGCAGGTGGTTTTAATGTTACGGTTCACAGGTGTACGTTCTACATATAATCAAACCTATAACTCCATATAAACATGGCACATGTCCTCCTGTGATGTCAGAGCCTCACAAAACCACAAACTTCTCACAAGAATAATGAAAATACAACACTAGACTCTCTAAACCCATCACAAATCTTTCAATGTAAACATATCTCATGTGTTGCAGTGTACATTTCCCCTTTAATCCAGAGGGGATTCATTAACAACCCTTTTTACACCCTCAGAGAGAAGCCTTTGGACCGAGACGTTTTAAAAACAGGAAGTTTTTATTGTTGTTTCATATTCATGACGAAAGCCTCATGTTCATGAATGAAACTGTGAGAAACTACCTTTAAGAGCTTTAAACAACGAACTCTGTGGTACAGGACCGCCATCTCAGTGCTCTGGATTAATGACCTGGAGAAACACGACCACTCCTCAATGGTTCCGCTTTGCCACCAAACTTATTTATACCTATCAGAGAACAGAATAAACTCCTGCCATGAGTACTAAAGTACCAGAACTTTTCAATCATGAAACAGAAGCGACATTTGCTGCAAACGAAGGACACAAAATGGCACCATTGTGAATGTACAGTAGTATAAAGCACAAGAGGCAGACATCTGAGGTGAAGAACTACAACATGTGTACCTCTTTTCTCCACTCCTGCTTCCTTTAACGTCTTTGTCTAGTGAACTAAAACTAAACAACTCGTTCCGGTCAGTCGCCTTTCTGATTTAATAACACGGTTTAATCCTACGCTAGTTGTTTACACAAAACATTACGTGTTGTAGAGTACTTCGCTACTCTTCTTGTGACGCCCCCAAAACCTTTCTGAGGAATTAAGGCACAGGCTGAATCCCAAACGCAGAGATAGCGCACTAGAGAGGTGGTGCAAGGCAAGATTTTATCACAACAAGTAGTGCACATAGATAGGGAGGAGAGAGAAATTTGGGATTCAGCCAAAGACAGCACGAGAATGTTCTGTATCAGTTTTATAACAGTCTACTTGTGGAAAACTAACGGTGTATATTAGATATGTGCATTTTATCGGCTTATCTACCAAGAATAATTTGATTTGCTGAGATTTTTTTTTAAAATTCTTGCTAATTAAACTACTCACTTAGCAAGGTAGCTTGCCACGACGGTGAATTAAGGAATAAACGACTGGGTAGTGTGATGTGGTCTAAAGCAGGGGTTCCCAAACTTTTCCGGGGCAAGGCCCCCCAAATGGCATTTTATAGAAAGCTATGATACTGATTATAGAAAAATCCTGATCTGATCAGCCATAACATAGAAACCATCTGCCTAATATCGTGTAGGTCCCAATTGTGCCACCAAAACAGCTCTGACCCGTCGAGGCATGGACTCCACAAGTCCTCTGAAGGTGTGCTGTGGTATCTGGCACCAAGACTTTAGCAACAGTCCTGTAAGTTGCGAGGTTGTGCCTCCATGGATCAGACTTGTTTGTGCAGAACATCCTCGCTTGGATTGAGATTTGGGGAATTTGGAGGCCAAGTCAACACCGTGAACTCTTTGTCATGTTCCTCAAACCATTCCTGAGCAATGTCTGCAGTGTCACAGGGCGCATTATTCTGCTGAAAAAGGGCACTGCAATTAGGGAATACCATTGCCATGAAGGGGTATACTAGGTCTGCAACAATGTTTAGGTAGGTGGTACGTGTCAAAATAACATCCACATGTCATTCACCAACAATCATCACTACGAAAGACCGTGCAAAACTATTTTGTGCAACTGCAAATTCACCATTCAAGTAATTTTTTTTTGCAAAAATGACAAAAACTCTGTTGAAAGTTGAAAAAACCCCACAGCAAAACCATGCATTTTTGGCTGCAAGAATAATTTATTTAAAAAAAAAAAAAAAAAAAAAAAAAAAAAAAAAAAACAGTGAAATGCTATACGGACTGTTTATATTCCATCTGCTCCTTTGAACATTACAACATGACACCCACACAAACAATTAAAAGACAAAGGTAATAAACGTTTTAGACGAAACACCACAGAGTCATTATTTCTTGGTCCAACTGAGCTTTAATTGCAACGTTTAAGACAATACACTGCTTCTACATTGATAACAATATGCTGTCATCAACATAATTATTCTTCAAGTCGTAATATATTATACTCCTCTCAAAGATTTTAAACACAAACACATACGGTACCGTCGACTCATTGGGACTCGATAAAAAATACAGGGGAAGAGCCTACAGATTCATAATGTACACAGAGAGAGAGAGAGAGATAGAGAGAGAGAGAGAGAGAGAGAGAGAGAGATATGAGGGACAGACAGATGCAGAGATAGAGAGAGGTAAGAGTAACCCTTCAATATTTCTCTCTCTCACTCTCTTTCGACTTTACTCTTCTCAGCTTAGTAATGCTACCATTCTCACCCCTTCCACCCAAACTATTCAATTTCAAATCCCAGAATGAAACATAACAACAATAATGAAATGTAGAAATATATTCTGAAGAACCAGTGCCATTTGTTTCTTTTTCTTTTTTAAGAAATGCAATGTGGGAGAAAATCGTCTGTCCTGATCTCTGAACTCTTGAAAATACACCATTTATACACATCACTTCTATGTAATACAACTTCCTGTATTCTCCTGCTCTGTACCACTATATTCCATTTACAACTCAAAAAACCCCCCCAAACAAACAAAAAGAAACACATATACTATGAAACACACCCTGATACTTCTCATCTTTACAAATATAATCCAATTACAGTGTTAACCTCTACCTTCTAACTGCTACACTCTAAGCAGGACTCATCGTTTAAAGGAAGGACAGGACAGTAAAAATTATACATGTATGTGTATATATATATATATATATATATATATATATATATATATATATATATATATATATATATATATATATATATATATATAATAAAAAAAGAGGAAACATATTAGTAATACAAAATTGATCATAAATATTACTCAGTGTTACATATCTTACAAAATGAAACCCATGAAAAGGGACGACAAGACAGAAAAAAATCTAATCATTCTGTACTCATCATTGGCTCTGCATTTACAGCATTTCAGACGTATTTGACGCTAATAGAGGAGGAACATGATGGTAAATAATGCTCTGGATTAGCAATAAAAGTAGTTTGAAGGATTAAAATCCAGTGGTATATCTACAATAAGTAAAAAAAAAAAAAAAAAAAAAATGCTTACACTTGGTCAGGAATTAACTTCAGTAATCAGTCTTGGTCACTTTGTTAATCAAATGTTCACCGCCCTTCTCCGCACATTTCACCTTCACACCTGGCACTCTGAAGGTCTAGGTCATTAACCACCAGAAGAACCCTTGAGGAACCCTCCCCCCCCCCCCCCCCCAAAAGAGTATAGAGAAATAAAAAAAACAACAACCCCGAGCTAGATCTGAATATTGACGGATAAACATCATGTCACGATTGCGATCTTAGTAACATTTTCCCCAAACCAGCCTGCTGATTACGACACCGTTTGGAATACAAATCGAGGATAAATAAAACAGCACAGCATATCATTGTGAAATAAGACCGGAGTGTTCATGTGGGTTTTTTTTCTTTCTTTCTGCACACAAACATCCCAATACAGCAAAACCCTGGAGTCACATATTTTGCATATAACACTCTACTGGGATATGTGTTCAAGAACAAATCGTTTACAATATCGTCCACATTTTTAAGCTCATACAGTTGAGATAGGAGTTTCTTTGCTAGAACACGAACAGCCTGTCATAAACCCAAACTAGTTTTAGATGATTTAGCATACCAATCATTTAGTCGAATTTATTAATGATTTTACATCATCGTTTAATTCTCTCTGGACTTCCATGATTGTTAAAAGGAGTAATCCAGCATTTTACAACATAATATCTATCCAGCAAATCTGTAGTCTATGTAGGATTACCTCAGATCAGAATCTTTACACATTTTTGACAAAACAAATCTCACTTATAATGGAAGTTTATGGGCAGCTATTGGGTCAATAAAGGTTTATGTGAAAAACATTTGTTTATGAATAAATAATGCTCTACATCTGTATAATAGTTTGTAGTTATATGTAAGGACCATAGACACTACAGGTGTATCACAATGACACACTATCTGTATATTTTTAGTGCTCCAAATCTCAATTACAGTCTTTTTTTTTTTGAAACTATGACCCTGGAAACAAAAGGGGCGGGGGAGGAGTTCCTCAACCTCAGCTACATCACTCCATTTCATAATTAGTCTCCACTAGAGGGATGAGAGGGGGACTGTTTTTTAACGGTTTTTGAAGGTACACTATATGGCCAAAAGTTTATGGACACCTGACCATAACACTCGTGTGTTTGTTGAATGTCCACCCTTTGCTGTTATAATAACCTCCACTCTTCTGGGAAGGCTTTCCACTAGACTTTGGAGCGTGACGGTGGGGATTCGTGTACATTCAGCTACTAGAGCATTAGTGAGGTCAGGTACTGATGTCGCTTAGCGCGCAGGGGCGTTGTCATGCTGGAACGTGAATATTATCTGTTCATTTTGAATACTGTATTTGCGAACTACAAAACAATGTGAACAGCTTTTGTAATCATTTTCTCTCTTTTCTAATCCATGATAAAACCATTAATGGCTTTCGTTTCGAATTTGCATCTCACTGTACAGCCACGCATTTTACACCTTTAACAACTGCCCCTATACTTCCATTGTAAGTGAGTTCTGAGTAAACAGTTTTTTTGTTCTTTTCTCACTACAGAGAAATGCTCCAAACCTTTTGTTTGTGGAAGTAAACACTACATATGCTGTGGCGAAACATTACGCTGAGAAACACCGGAGTATCCCTTTAACACATGTCTATAAACCACAATATTCTTTCAAG
Organism: Ictalurus punctatus; assembly: GCF_001660625.3. NCBI lineage: Eukaryota > Metazoa > Chordata > Actinopteri > Siluriformes > Ictaluridae > Ictalurus > Ictalurus punctatus. The sequence continues at coordinate 12,462,305 of NC_030441.2, read as the reverse complement.
TGAAATTTTTAAAAAATGAAAATGAATGATTGTTTAAGACTGTTACAGCTTACTCTGATATTGACATCCATCCCCTCGTACTTCCTCTCTCTCTAACACACACACACACACACACACACACACACACACACACACACACACACACACACACACACGGACAGGGTGTAGAGTGGTGTGGGATTGTCACATTAGGCTGGTAACACAGTACAGGAGGAAATGTGGAATCTAGGGTGGAGGAGGTCAAAGTTCACGAGGGTCAGGGTTCATCAAATAGCTGCAGGTCGAGTCTGACCACTATTTCTCCTGTGGGGACCTCGTGTAAGAGAAGCCTCTTAGTGATCGGACCTTTCGAACCCTGATCCTTTTTAATGTCCGCCAGCCGAATCTCTGTCCTGCCCAGGAAATCTTTACACACACAGAGGAAGGAAAAAATAATTAAAGTGAAGCACATAATAATTAATAATTATTAATATATAATTAATAAATTATATATACAGTGCTCTCCCCTAATATTGGCACCTTTGGTAAATATGAGCAAAGAAGGCTGTGAAAAATTGTCATTATCTTTTAACCTTTTGATCGTTTGTTCAAAAAATTCACAAAAAGTCTCTGCTCTCATGGATATCAAACAATTGCAAACACAACACAGGGTTATAAAAAAGTCTTTGTTAAATATAGATGTGCAACAATTATCGGCACCCCTATGATTTCATATGAGAAAACTATATTTGAAGTATATTCCCATTGATATTTAAAAATATATATATGGGTGATTAGGAACAGGAACTTGTTTAAGCATGACTTCCTGTTTCACAGGGGTATAAATATGAGGCAACACATAGGCCAAATTCCCTTAGTCATTCATAACAATGGGTAAGACCAAGGAATATATATATATTTTTCTCATATGAATTCATAGGGGTGGAGAATTCATTAATTTTTTTAAAGAGTGTTTTTGTGAATTTTGTTTTAGTACAAAAGACCAAAAGGTTAAACAATAAAGACAATTTTTCACAGCCTTCTTTGCTCATATTCACCAAGGGTGCCAATATTAGTGGAGAGCACTGTAGCGATACCCAGAATTGGTACCTAGTTATGATTGATTTTATTATATTTATACTTTATATTTGTTGGTAAATTTTTGCCATATGGTAACAATGTGCAATGGTGGAAATGGTATAGTCATATAGTATAGCATATAGCCAAAAATCACAATGTATGAGATGGACCGTTTTTTGTTGTGTCAAAGTTAAAGCCCCCCTTTTCCACAGAAAAATAGTAGTTTTGTATAACTGACTATCAAAAAACTGGAGAAAAATTAATTGTTGCCACATGGCAACACCATGCAGTAAAGGGTTAGGGTTAGAGGGTTAGGGTTAGGGTTAATATTATCTATTAATATACATTACCCCAGTAAAGGGTTAATATTATCTAATATGATCAACTGACTTGTTCCTTGGTGGATGAAAAGTTCTCTAAATGCTAAATAAATAAAAAAACAAGTTCTAGTGAGCATATATAGTAAAGAGGAAGCTTTCTGGTATTCCACCTCAACGTTGGTTGATGTTTAAATGAAAAAAATCTTCATGTGTGAAGAGTAAAGTTATGAGTATTGTCAAAGCTGGATTCTAGGCAGAGTAAGAAATGTAAAATCATGTTAGGTACGTTTGTGTGTGACTCACCATCAGGTGAGAATTGGTCCCTCTCGAACACAGTTACACACAGCACATCCTGTTCCAGGTCTTTAATGAAAAACTGGCAGTTAGAATTCCACTTGGGGTTCAGTGTGTCCTGCACGGTCTTAGTGATGTGACACTGTGAGCCCATGGTCACCTCACAGTATGGATTACTCTTACCTACACACACACACACACACACACACATACACACACAAACAATTACACAAACAGTACCAAAGCCAAAGAGAAAATGCATTTTATATTTTAGAGAGAGAGTGAGCGAGAGAGCGAGGGAGATTCCTACCATGAGAGCGGCAGGGTTTCAACTCAATTCCTTCTACAATGTTGACCATCAGTCTACCAATGCCTGTAGCTCTCTGAGACCGCACTACACACACACACACACACACACACACACACACACACACACACACAGAGTATGGTACTGTATATTGCAATTTATACATTTTGTTCCCTTACTGCAATTTGCTATCAATCTTCACTGTATACAACGCCTCTGAAAGTTTGAACACAATCTTCTGGTGATGAAAATTTAGCTCCACTTTGATATTAAATATCTCAATGATGTTGTATTAAAATATCTCAGTGATGTCGTATACAAATTTTGAACAAGACAGAGGTTTATTTTATTTTATGGTAGCCTTGTGGGCTCCAAACTGTAAAATCGTTTGACTGGTTATATATCAAAATGTAGATTATTTTAAAAGATATCAGTATAATCAAACATTTTATCCTAAAATTCTAAAACTCGTTTGGTTTATTTGTCAGTGAAGCACTTACATGAAGCATGTACATGGTTCCGGACTGATACTGTATTTACATATACTGCACATTTCCAAACTCTATGGTCCTGTTCTATTGTTTGTTTGTTTTTTTTTACACTAGAATAACACATAACCCACCTAGATATGCTTTCTCCCTTTTCTTCTTCTCTGTCTCAATAAAAAGCTCAGACGCAGCCTTGATCTTCTGCACCCATGCGGTCCTGACAAGAACAATCCAAGATCAGACTCCAACCCATCAGCACAGCACTATCAACAATAGACTCATCACTACATGTTCAGTAGCTCTATTAGTGGTGTCCCAACACACATAAAAAAAACAAGCTCTAATAGTAATGTCTGAAAAATGACAGTGACAGAAGCATGGGAGACAACATTCCCAAGCGTGACAAACTCTGGTGGGATCGGTTTTAGTTTTGTGCTTTAACTTGAACTGAGCACAATCTTAGCCTGGTTGTGTAATTTGTTATTATACTGTACATTACAGTTCCTATAAGGTTTTAACAGTACTGAGCAGATTAAGGTGAAGAGACGTGTAGTGGGTGAATGCAGGTCTGTGTGTGTGTGTGTACCTCTCATTAATGCTTTCTGCCCGTATGGTGTACACTCTGTCTATGTGCGATATATGAAAGATGGGCTCGTCTCCAGATGGATCAGTAGGGAGCTTCACCAGAACCTCGTTCAGGAATATGGGCTGTAGACACCAGGACAACAATCATCGTTATTATAGTAGATAGAATAGAATAGTACAGCTTTTAAACACAAAGGGAGATGGCGGCTGATAAAACCTCAGCACCAGAATGATGTTGGCGAGGCTGTTTGATTTACACCCTTGACTTTCTGATCACTAGAGCATGACAACACTGTGCTTTTAAAAGGTTCATTTTGAACATCATAAACATCTACATTCACCACTACTAGGCTAAGCTATCATATGATGAGAGCTAGCCTTCAGAACTATAAAACGCTCCAGTACTTTAGAAGGCACAATCCACTTTGTAGCAGCTCCTTCAATGGGTGACTGTAGGGTACAAAGTACTGGCAAGATCCCAAACCGCACCGTTTTGTACATGCGGTACTGCAGGTGGGACTTGGCGCTGAACACTTTGTCGGAAGCCGAGGAGCCCAGCGGCCTGGTGACTTGCGTCAGGAGCAGGAAGTCGTTGAAGAGGAAACCATAGAGCTCCTTGTTGCTCTTGGCCTTGTAGAGCTTCCCGCTGTGCAGGAACTTACGAGGGCCGAGGCAGTTCGTCACCGAGTTGAATACCAGTTGCTGAAACAGAGAGAATAAAAAATTCAGAAGAAACGTAAATATGGATCAAATGCATGTCCATCAACACTTATTCCTCTGAGCCGATATACACACAATATAAGACATGACTGAACAGTAAGAAAGTGTATGTGATCATCACACACCTCAGACAGCCCCTCACACTGCACGTGCGCTTGTATCCACTCCAGGCGGTCCGAGTTCTCCTTCTCACGCACGCCCTCGTTCACCTGCGAGCACAGCTCCTCGGCCTTCTCCAGAGCCTGACGCAAGTGGCTGTGGTCCGGGTGGCTTTCCGGAGTGTTCTCCAGAATCTAATCAGGATCAGGAATCATAAACGGTAATGCAGTAATACAAAATGTAATGAGGTGTAGATGAAGACCTTCATTTCAAGGGAATAACAAAGGTAGGAATTAGAGAGAGTACAGTGAAGTCACAAAAAGGAGAAAATGACAATGAAGAAAAAACTGGACAAATGTCCTGGAAATTGGATTGAAGCTGTTTTAAAAAGAAGGAGGTTTTTTTTTTTTTCCAAATGAATGGCACAATTTGAAATGCAGTAATTTGTGAGTAAATCAGACATAAATAAACTGTGGGCAGATTGTTAAAGGGATACTTTGCCCAAAAATGAAAATTCTGTCATCAATTACTCCATTCATGTCATCCCCAAACCCATAACTCATATTCGGAATACAAATGAAGACATTTTTAATAGAACTTGGGAGAATTCTGTCCCTCCATTTACAGTCCAGTAACCAAAACGTTCAAGCTTCAAAAAGTTCATAAAGGCATCGTAAAGGTAATCCATGCGACTCCAGTGGTTTAATCCAAAATTTATGAAGCGATACGAATGCTTCGTTTGCACAAAAATAAACTGAAACGAAGTCTTTATTCACAAAATATGTTCACTTCCGCACAGATCTCCCACCCATGTTCACGACAGAACCGCACCGCATGCGTGTAGCGTTGACGCGAGAGCGGACCAAAAAAAATAAAATCGCAACTCCTCCTCTACGTCGAAATTTGCAGACGTCTAAACAGTGCAGCGGACCCGGACGTGCTGCACTGTTTACAGCAGAGGAAGAACAACACGCTGTACACAAACCGAGTCACTCTGAACAATCTTTGGAACAAAGACGTCTGCAGATTTGGACATAGAGGAGGACTTGCCTTTTTGTCGGCTCTCGCGTCAGCTCGGTTACTTTTACGATGACTTTATGAACTTTTTGAAGCTTGAAAGTTTTAGTTACCTGGACTGTAAATTTGAGGGACAGAAATCTCCCAGGTTCCATTAAAACATCTTCATTTGCGTTCCGAACATGAACGAAAGTCTTATGGGTTTGGAACAAAATGGGGGGGAGCAACCGATGACAGAATTTTCATTTTTGGCCAAAGTATCCCTTTAAGTTCTTGGCTCCAAGACCCTGTATGTGCACTTACATTTTTGATGATAAGAGGGTAGCGGGTGACTCTCTGCATGGGTTTGAGCAGGAAACTAGACAAAGGCATTCCTTTACAGCGAGGATCCATGGCCAACCTCTGTAACACACAAAGACACACACTTACATTTGGTGTTTTTACCACAGATAGGCAAAATAAAACTCTCACCATAATTCATTTGACTAATTTCTACTAGAAAGAGATGCAAATGACAAGCCAGCCTGTTAGCCGATTTGCTGTTACCTTGACAAAGTCCTTGAAGTCGGGCACCTCGTCTGTCTTCTGCTGGATGAGGGTAGCGCCGTTGAGCTGACAGCTGCAGAAGCGGATGTAGGGCTGCATGTGGGGCAGTTGTGCTGTCAGTATATCACCGATCATCTTCACAGGCATGCGCTCACCCGACATCTTCTTTCTTACCCGCAACGCCCTGCGGGATGACGTTCAGATCAATCAGTATCTCCTCGTCAGTGTAAGTGAGTTTGACAAGAAATAAAAGGCTTGAAGGATGTACACACTTTATTTCTTGTGGTTCCAATACATCATTCGGGTATCAACAATAGAGGACGTCTCAATGAATTTTTCAACTGTAAACATACCTAGATGTACCAAAATCCACATTTAATACTCTCTTATCCCAGTGCACAGGAGATTCCTCTCTTTTAACACAGCTGACTCAAATAATCACTCAAGGATCAGGTTTAGAAGCTCTACTACGACGGAAAAATCACCAACCTGTTCTCCACTCTAGACGTTAAGGACCATAGCTGTACACCCCTGTTGTGAGAGCAAATCATTTCCGTATAAAACCGTCTACATGATAAATAAGTCAATAACTAGGACTCTTTTGGAGGCCTGACCTAATGGATCATAGTGGATTTAAAACGTGAGGTTTGATAGTTCAGGATGAAGCAGCAGAGATCATACTTCAGCAATTTGATGTTGCACATGATGAGCTCCTTCCAGTTGACAAAGATCATGGCCACCTCCTTCTCAGTCAGCAACTCCGACTCCAGCAGAGGCTTCTGGAAGGTCTGAGAGACAGACAGGTGAGGAACCACTACTCTAATATTTGCCTTACAAGTCATGAGCACATTTGCAATTTCTTGAGGGAAATACAGGGTTGTGAAGGAGCTGGAAAAGAAAGCAAGGAAGAAAAGTGGAAGGGTGAAAAAAAGAGCAAGAAACAGAGAGAAGAAGTGAAAGAATGGGACGAAAGGATAAACAGGTGGATGAAATAGGGGGAAGGAAGTAAGGAAGGAAGGACGTAGAGAGAGTGAAAGAAAGAAAGAAGGAAAGAAAAGAAGACCGTTGAAAAAGAACCAAGCTGCCACTGCTGGGCCCTCGAGCCAGGCCCTTATCCTTTAACTGCTCAGTTATATAAATGAGATAAATGTAGATCATATCTGTGAAATGACATAAATGTAAGAAAGGAACAAAGGAAAGAAAGGAATGGGAGGAAGGGGATGTAATGAAGGAAAAAAAGGGGAAAGAATGAATGGGAGAGAAGTAAGAAAAATTAAGAAAGGATGATAAAAGAAAGAATGAGAACACTAAAAGAGTGGGAGAGCTAGAAAAAGAGAGAGAGAGAGAGAGAGTGAGAAAAATCACAAAGAGAACCAAAAAGGACGAGGATAAAAGGAGGAGGAGGATAAAAGGATAAACACGGCAAAAGAATTAGCTTTTTTTTTTCCCCCAACATGCTTACGAAGTAGTACGAAGAGAAAAATAAATAAGAGAAAGAAAGCACAAGAGAAAGAAATGAGAGCGCGATGGTGGGATGATGGGCCCTACAGTGTGCACCTGTGCTGTGTGTGAGACATGAAGAAAGGAAAGCGAAAAAAAAAGAATGACTGAATGAAAGAAAAGTAGGAAAGAAAAAAACAGAATCAAAGAAGAAGAAAAAAAAAAGGGTGAGAATCACAAAGAGAACAAGAGAGGGAGAATATGAGAGACGAATTTAAGAAAAAAAGAAAAAGAGGGCAAAAGAAGTGGAATTGTGGAACACGCAAGTAGTACGAAGAGGAAAAGAAAGAACAATGGGCTCAAAATATACACTTTTGTAAAAAAAAAAAAAAAAAAAAAAAAAAAAAAAAAAAAAATGATCAAAACCAAAACACTAGATTCCTTAATTCTCACCGAAATGCTGAGCTCGTAAGTGGCACAACAGAAAAGGGTTCGACTAATTGTCAGGAGACTGCGAGTTGAATCCTGATGATGTCACAGATATCTGTGGCCGAAAGCCAAGGGAGCAAAATGGATGTTAACCTCGCCCCCCTGTAAAGGACGGTGACTCTAGCCACTCACAGGTATCCATGAGCTCATGTATGAGGAAGAGGGCAGATGGCTCTTTCCTCTGAGTGTGTTACACTGCGCTGTGATGCAGCATGGGCAGCAACGTGAAGTTAAACGGGATATGTCTTTTCAAATATTCCGGGTGTAATTAGCGAGCGGCGACGGAGAACCTTCTCCGTACCCAAGTCTACCCGAGTCAGTAGCGTCTACAAGCTCGTTTGCATAACTTTCAGCATCAAAAATTCTGCACACAATCCACGGAGCCGTTTCTGATCCTACCTCGGTGACTAACTGCAGGTCGTTGACGTAGTTCTCCTCGGTGACGATGAGCTCGTGGATGTAGCCTTGCCTTTTCCTCTCCATCGGGGTCAACATATCCAGCAGGTGGAGGTCAGCACACCCTGCACACAGGGCAAAGGTCACTACTGTCATCTCCTGTCATCTCCTAGGTGTTCTGTACTCAAGCTAGACTGAATTTGTACACTGAACAAATATTTACCCACATTGAACATTGTTCTTAACACAGCAATATTATACATGTACTATAACATGCTTTAATATTACAATGTGTTTACAATACAATTAAAATAGAGATCTTATACAACAGCACACATGCTGTGAATTAAAAACGCCCGTTTGGTGAAAGTAGAATAAAGAACGTACACAAGTGCACCACTGCCATGGAGTTCTTTAATAGTTACACGTTATTTTCTATAAACATTACATGCCACTTTTATTAAAGCTAAAGATCAGATATGAGTTTCAGTTGTACATTCAGTTTTATTTACTCGTTCCGTAAAATGCTGCATTAACCGAGTGCAACGGTTTGGGATTTGTTGTCCGAGTGTCGAAACCGAAGCAGGAAATAAAAATAAAACTAACGCGGTGGATTTCATGTACATGTACAGTATGACGGATCGTGAAATCGAATGAGAAGCCTGTTGTGCTTCCAGAGTCCAAGTCTGCTCAGGTGTACAAAATGATGGGCAGTCCAAAGAGTCTATAGTAAGCAGCACACTTTAATACTTTTGCACTGAGAAAACAATGAGGATGTGTGTGTGTGTGTGTGTGTGTGTAAGATTAAACAACATCCCATTAGGCTGATAACAGAAATGACATTTTCAGTTCATTCAGTTTAGAACATACTGTTTACAATACTGTTGTGTGATAGAAAAGAAGCAACAAAAATCAGAGCTGATATGGTACAACCAGTACAATAAAGTTTAAGCATAAATTAATGTCATGCCTTTTCTTAACAAGCAGGAAAAACAAAAACAAACAAACAACGGTTTACAAGCCTAAGGACTTGCTCTTACCATGAATCTCCTTTTATATCAGCTGTAAACATTTTGAACTCATTACCATGTGTGATTAGTAAGTAAGTGTTAGGTTTCAACGTTGTACATCGTTATATCCTCGATTGGGTTTTTTTTGATGGTAGGACTCGCACTCCATGAGAATGTTCATTTCATCGAGCCGGGTGACTTCATTTCGAGCTATTTTTCTGTGTAAAAAGGGAACGCGCACGTTCTACACGGTGCGCTTTTTCAAAAACGTCACGACTTACCGGTTCCGATCGTAATAAAAATAGAACGTAGCCGTTTAAGCGACTTCACGCGCTCTCCAGCCCGACCTCGTCGGTCCAGAAATCATTTTGAATAAATCAAGTGGATATAAACAGAGAGGAAATTATAGATACAAAACTATTCGATCTACACTGCGAAAGAATTATACAAGAAATTAACACGTTGAAGCCTCAATGGGAACTGCAGTCTTTACATATCCAACATAAAGTGTGTGTGTGTGTGTGTGTGTGTGTGTGTGTATAACATATACACTAGCATTTGCTGTACCATTCTTCTAAGTGGCAGTTGTGCATTATTTGGTTTGTAACACCATTTTATCAACCCTGTCACACAAACACTGTGAAATAAATGAAATGAACATAACAGTGAACACACACACAAACAACAACCACCCCCCAAAAAAACAAACAAACAAACAAACAAACAAAAAAAACTAACGAGCAGGAACGCAAACAAGATCTACTCATCCGAAGTCTGGGTATGAACATGTAACGAACAACACGGACTCGTGTGATTGGATGAATGGAGACGTCCCATCCTGCCCATCAAAATCACTGACAGCACCTACGTCTTTTATTAATAATTACACACAACAGCCATGAGGTCCTTCTTCATTACCAGGACCTAGGACCTGTTGTTTTATCAAAGAGTTTTACTCACTTTGATCAAACAGTGAATATTTTTACAACATATGAATGAAAAGAAATACATATTTGCCATACCAAAAAAAAAATATAAAAAAATAAAAAATTAGTCAAATATGTGAACCCACTTGAGTTTGTATGACAGGTATGATAAGATACAGGTCAGTTATGACACATACGTATATGTTTACCAGGTCACCGAACATGAATAGTGGGTCTTTCTGTGGTGCTGTGGGTCCAATGAGGGGTCAGGGGGTGGGGCTTGGAAGGAGCAAAAAGGCAACTGTTAGTGAATGGGCGGAGCTTAACATCAAATGGTGGGAAGAGCCTAACGCCAAATGGTTGTGATTTTAATCGCGTTAGCGAAGATACAGAACAAGATCACAGAAAGCCACAAAAGGACCCACTATCCAGCAATCATACATATGGTTATAGTCCATATATAAGTCATAGTTGTTAATTTATTCAGTGTTAAAGATTTGTTTTTTTGTTTTTTTTAAATTAAGCATTCTGTTTAAATGCCTAGAATGCTGCTTGGCAATATATATAATTTTTCTTTTGCGTGTGTCTACATTTCTGAATACTGAGCTTAACAACTGCGCTTTCTGCAGTATTCGGGATTCGTTTCTTCTGGCCACAAAGCCAGCTGAGAGGGGCAGTCACATGACCAATGTGGGGGGGTTCCATCTCCCATCATCCCGCTGGGCAGTGTATAGGGGATAGTGGGTCGCTTTGAGGACTTTCAAGGCTGAGTGGGAAATGGGCAACATAAGAGTCCTAGAAAGAGGAAAACACAGCACATAAGCAAAAAAACGGAGTAAAAAATAAACAAAACAAAAAAATCAGGTTTAAAAATAAACAAACAAACAAACAAACAAAAGAATGAAAAGATACCCACAATGTGCAAACAGTACAAGCTTGGAAGACTAAGAATGAACACAGGAGGCCTTACAAGACGACACAACATGCAGGTGTGAAGACGTAAAGAGAAAGAGAGACGACGAGAGACGGCACTGTTACACTACGACATGCGAGTGAGGAGATGCAGGAGACAAGAGGGAGGGCAGTGTTAGTGTGGTCGGGGAAGAGGATCAGACATGGGCAAAAACCTAACCCACCCTTCTAAAAAAGCTCAGAGTAGGGCTGAGTAATTCCTTAAACCTTTTAAACCATAAAGTTTGGAATTATGTTAAGAACATTCCTTAAAGAGGTCGTAGACTTTATTAACAAGGCCGTACGTCCTTTGGTAGTATTTACTATTCTACTTTTTTTTTTTTTTTTAAATCAGAGTTTACATTTCAAACATGACCCAAAATGTGGCAAGTTGTCAGTGTTTACAGTGGGCAGGATAGAGAGAATTAGTGTGAGAAAGCTTCAGAGGGACAGTGCATGACAGAGACAGAGATAATGGCTGTGTTCATACAGAGAGCTCAAATCTGATATTTTGGCATCGGAAATAAGTCCGAGTCACTATATTTTTTAATCAGATTCTGGATCAGTCCATCTCGAGTGGTCCAGAAATGGTCAAGTTGGTTGCTTGACTGTTTTTTTTTTGGAGTGATACATTTTTTAAATTGCCGAGCAACCTGTACTGGACCAGTTGAGATGGAATGATCCTTTTGTGTTTAATCCTGTGATTTGGTGCATGAAGCATCTTAATGTTAGAAATAAATACAGTGCCCTACAGAATTATTGGCACCCTTAATGAATGTAGGTGTGCATGAGTTAAATCAGTGGTTCTCAACCAGGAGAGATCGGAAGGGGGTGCAAATTGTTTTCAAGGAAAAAACAAAACAAAAAAAAAACAAAAAAAAAACCACAGACAAGGCATCATTTGGGTACTCGGTATATTGTATTGCTTTTCAAATATAATGTACATAAATGGAAAAAACTTCACACTTTCTCCTATTTTCTTTTTGTTGGGGAGAGGCAGAGCTTAGCCTGCCTTTTATCTAGCTGTCAGTGCAGACCAGTGTAGTCAACTCAGACTGCTTTATTTAATAAAAAAAAAAAAGTGCCTAATGAAAAATCTAGAGACTTTTTGGACAAACCTTAGCAACTTTCCAAATGTCTCCAGTACTATAATGCAAGCGTGAGGTCTTGCCTTCCCACTGCACTCTCACCTCTCAGTCTGCTCTGTTCAGTGAGGGGCTGAGAGTCGGAGATTTAAAGATGTCATGGATAACGAGACATGCCCTTCTCCCCAATTTACATCCTTCTTATGCGAATGTTTTTAGAACACAAGATGAATAAAACGCAACATGTTTTACATGTAAAACAGCCCACAGTATAACAGCCTAGTTCTCGTTCAAAGTAGTTATAGTGTTATGTAAAAACACTATGTATATAACACAGTGTTACACTAGTATATAACACTATAGTTATATTTTTGATCATTCATCTTCCATACCTGTCCGTTATATAGTTTTATAAACGTGATTTAAAAAAAATTATAAAAGTTATGAAACGTAATTTTAAAAAAGTATAAAAGCAAAAAAAAAAACAAAAAAAAAAACAAAAAAAAAAAACTACCAACTATCCATCAAAAACAGATGATAGATTAGGTTGTATGTAGACAGATTTTATATAGAATGGATAATCATTATATCTGGTCTCCTCCAATACGGGGAGGCTTGGGGGGCTTTAGTTACAAAAGGTTGAGACGCTCTGATTTAAATGTTTGATTCTGGTCACATGACATGGTCATTGTAGTTCTCATGATGCTTGTTGAAGTTCAGACACATTTTACGAGATGCCATCAGGGAATGTTTCTTTCTTGCAACATTTACAAACTGCTTGTTGTAAAAGTGTTCAACGGCTGATTTTGAAACTTGACAAACACAAGAATAAAAAAACTAAACAAAACAAAACAAAACAAAAAATGTGGTCTTTGCCTCTTTTTTCCTTCCAGCGTGCTCATGGGTCCAACTCAATGGGTGCTCAATGGGTCCATGATTCCCAACAGTTCCAGATATGTGAAATTTTATTATGGCCCTAACCGTGTTTAATGGTCTTTTCTAACTGCTGTTGTTTTTTATGTCCATTACCTGCTGTGTGCAGGTCAACAGCCATCTGTGCCTTTTGTGTTCAAAGTTGTGTAAAAGATTTTATCAGAGGGATGTGTGCAACCCCAGGGAAACACAACACACTTTTAAAGGAAATGACAGGTTCCTGGGTGTTGATTAGTTTGCGTTTATCTAAAATACTTCAGATGGAATTAATTTTGACATTCTTTAAAAACAAAATCCTGAAATTAAAAAAGAAAAAGTAGTTCCGATGAAAATGCTTTGTTTTTTTGTCAGAAAAATAGTTTCTCCTATTGACTGAGTGTAAAATGTATTTTATTGTATATGGTGTTTATTTTACACATTCACTTTTGCACATTTTTATGAAAAGTGCCAATAATTCTGGAGAGCACTGTAGCAACAACACGGAGAAAAACCATCACATCACCGAGGCAGGTCAGGAGCGTAGAGTACCTGAGCTTGGAGCAACAAAAAGTGGCCTTGTTGTTTCACTTTTTATGTACCGTAACTGAACATAACATAATCCCAATGCTACTATAAAGCCAAGTAATTTTTGTCTGCTTTAGACTAAATCAGCTTACACATGCCTGTCTCTATTATAACAAAATGGATATCCGAGCAAATGGGACTACAGTTCGAACAAACAAATCTGATTTGGTCACGTGTAATTAAAAATAAAACCGACTCGCCCTGCTGTGAGAACAAAGCCATTGATAACTAAAGAGAGAAAGGAAACAGAAAAAAGAAGGAGAAAAGAAAGAGAAAGGGCATTGATTTATACTCACATTGCTGGCTGGGGTCTGTGTCGGTGGTCAGTTTGACGTAATTGGAAGGGAAAAGGCCGATGGAACCATTCAGCTCGCCTTTCCACCAATCAGGATCCTCCCTGCTCAGCACGTTGATGATCTGCCCCTTCCCAAAGGGCAACTCGTCATCGTTCTGAGCCGTGTAGTCGTACATGCCGATCACCTGGCACACTGAACACACAAACACCACACATTTTAACAAGCAACTCCAATGAATTTCAACACAAACAATTGATCAATGATCGTACTGTCATCACAAAAATGTTACAAAAACATTGGAGGTTGGCCTCAGACACGAGTCGAAGTCAAGTGGCTTGTCCTGGGCGTGGAGACTGATTCTTTTCATTCCCACACTGACTTCCCATGTCTATCTTCCACAAACCCACTAATCGACCTGACACTAATGAGAGACGACTGAAAATAAAGCCTTGTGAAGGTACAGTGTTATAGATCTGAAAGTGCTGGGAGATTTACCAGGAGGCCAGAAATGAGAAACAGGAGAAAATTTTAAATCCTGTTTGCACTGTGATTTATTTGTCCTAATACAGAACTTCTTTCAAACTGCTTCACAGCTGTTTTCTTATTCATTTCTTCTATTCAAGTCTTCTTTAAGCATTGTGTCTTGAGTAAAACTCTTTCAAAAGCATTTTAAAACAACCAAAGTCCTAGTGCCAAACAGGAAAACAAACAGAGCCAATAATGCCATATAATGTGTAAACTGATTTGATTGTTATAAATGTGCACCACTGCTGTATAAGTAATATCACTTTATAAAAGCGCCTCTGGTGAGAACACTGCAATGAGCTTTTAACTTCTTTTCAGCGCTCCACTGCCTCTCATTTAATGACATGTAGAGCAAAAATGAAGATGTGAGAGAGACTACGCAGACTTAAACAGACTACACTTTAAACAGACTTCCCTACGGTTTCTGTAGCGAGCGACTAGAATAATAGAGCCGAACATTTTGATTCTGAATTTTGATAGGCTCATGCTGTAATTTTGTTTGTACGACTCTAAAGCTCTCAGGATACTGGCCACAATGAAAACCCCTGCGTTACTGCACCGACAAGAGGTGCAGTCTGACCGTCTCGTTTGAAGTTTTGTGTCTATACGCTTGCGTGACTCGTTTTAGCGGGGAAAAAGAATTAGAAAAAATCCTAAGAAAAGCAATAGGGTTCCAGCCTCTTCTATGCTTTGATCCAATAAATAAAAGCAATTAAAAACATAAATAAAGATCCTATGAAAAATGAAACTTGGACCCTTGGACCGGTGCTTGGACCCTTATAAATCGCTAAGTGAAATGAGTGTGATGCATGTACCTGCATTTGGTGTAGGCAGTTTGGGCGGAGTTGGCTCAGTGGGCGTGGTCTTACTGGTGCTTGGGCTTAAGAGTTTCACATAATTAGCTGGGAACCAGCCAATCTGACGCTTCTTTCCTCTGGCCTAGGTTTAAAAGTGGAAAAATACAGGACATCAATTTGAACTCGGCTCTAAGACTCATGACAGACACACTATAGCTAAAGGAACAAAACTGCTTTCACCTATGAATACCTTGTTCGGCAAAAAATATGAACCTTGCCAGTTGGCAGATGTTTGTTTCAAGCTGTTTTGAAAAGCGTGTTTGACCAGGCTTTAGGCAGATTATCTTGGCTGGGAAGGTTTGTATAAACCAAATTAGAAGTTTACTGTCAGAAATAAACAACCTCAGGCAAAACGAATGACTGAGTGGGAAACATCTTTTAAGGCATGCTTACTCAACGTTTATATGACTCATCAACAGTTAATGCTGGGGAACAAGGTCAAAACGGTCAGATGAATCAGAATGTTCTGTCTTTCTTTTCTACTCAAATAGAGAGAGAGAGAATGAAGTAGAATGTGTCTGTGTTCACGCTTCATTATACATAACGATATGTATCCACTTGCGAGTTCTCAGCATCATAGTGCCGTGTACCAGCAAAAGCTCAGGAGTGTTCGATTTTATGCAAATAAGATTTTATGCGAGTGTGCTTGGGACATCGTGTTTGAAATCATATCAAGTCTGCTAATGAGATAAAGCGAGACAGTTAGCCAAGTGGATTGCTGTGCGCACGTTAAGATTCAGTAAAACAGGCTCACCTGCTTCTACAGCTAGGTTACTGTACTCTAATGTCATTGTAATATGACATTCATTTTATATGGTATTAAATTAACATGAAGTAGCAAACAGTGTACTAAACAAGTTACTTCCTCAAACATGCTTGATATATGTCTGATGTTCTTTTCTTTATGACCATAACAATACCATAAACAAATCAATAGAAAAAGAGAGCAGAGGGACACCGTGTGGAGGCACATCCTAATAAAATTTGCAAGTGGATGTATACCATGAGAAAGAGACAGAAATGTGTGTCCACACATGGAAATACAGATTAAAAGATAGTGTGTGTGTGTGTATTTATTTCCACACCTGTAGTTCTCCCTCCCACCAGCCCCCGGGGTTCTTCTTGCGGATGAGGATGAGCTGGCCAGGTGCTAGAGTCAGCTGCTCTAACCCAGTGGCAGTGTAGGGGGCAATCACCTGAGCGATCTCTGAAGAAAAGGAGACACAAGCGACTTCATTAGCTTAAAAACAAAAACAAAAAACAAACAAAAAAAACAACAACCCAGGATAGTATTATTCGCATCCACCCTGTGGAACACGCACCTGGTTTCTTTCCCAAACTTCCGGATTTCCCAGCAGGCCCCAGACCCTGAAGAAGAAGAAGCAATGACAGAGGATTTTTTTTTTTAACTTGAGTACGACAAAATGATGTATGGCAAATGATAAACAAAGTGACTTAATTATTAGTAATGATAAAATAATCAACCGAATCACTTTTATAATGATTAAGTGAAGAATGAATGTGTTGTTATAGGAAAATAATCAAAAACGGGTCGGTGCGATGTGGCCAGAGGAGAATCGGAGTTAGTGATAACCCCAAAGGTGATATTTTCCAATAACGGCAAGTTTAACTCAACTAAGTTTAAGTTAAGGCAAGTTTAATAAGATCGCAACTGTGCGCTCACACTGAATATCGACACGGCTGTGATTCGGCGTAAACATGAAGCCTCAGGCTGAGCGACAGCGCTAAATAACAACTGTTGCTTTTATACAAGAGTTCTATAAATAAATAAGAAATTAAAATCGAGTAAGTGACATTGTGGCCAAACGTTTTGTTTATTTTTGCTCCGCTAGCGGAAACTGATCCCGAGGAAGCCGGGCTGACTTTACAGCCTGTCGGCTAGCCGGCTCACATCGATTTGATTTGTACGTTCCCTCCCTCCCCCCCATTTGTGCTTCCCTTCTTCCTTTTCATCTTCATCTGATGAGCTTTCAAAGTTATAGTCATGAAAGATGCATCAATTGCCACGTCCGCTGACGATGTAGCAGTGGGACTGCTGCTAGAACTGCAATTTTATGTGGTGAACCCTGAAAAGCAGACTGATGCACACAGTGATACACACGGTACACTTATATGAAATATAAGCACTCTTGGAATGCCCTTCGTCCAACAAAATGAGTGTATTTATGCTGTTACTGAAAGTGTATTAACTTCTGACCAATCAGAATTCCACAGCGTTATAGTATTATATATTACGTTTGAGATTACATGGAAGCTTTTTCTTTTTTAAAATCACATAATACTTGTTACTTCACCATTACACGGTCTGTGGCATGTGATATGTTTATTATAATGACCTTATAATTCATGTTATTATTATTTTGTTCAAGGTTATAACTCGTTTTCCATTTAGTTTACCCCTTCAGTTTTCACTTCACATGCAATTTCATTTCCTGTTTTTAAAAAAAAATCAATTTATTTATGTTATTTTTTCACCCCTCACAGGAAAGGGCTGTGAACAGTTATGAATGGTTGGTTCAGCTTTATAGTGTCTGATCAGCCATCTGGAGAGTGGACAGTCTGACCTCAGAGTCCTTGGGCTTGACGTAATTGGAGGGGAACACGCCCGTCTTGCCTCCTACTGTTCCCGTCCACCAATCTCCCTCTTTCTTAAGCACGGTGATGACATCACCCTGCTGGAAGGTCAGGTCACCTTGCTCGCTGCTTTCATACGTGTACATCGCTATGTACTCTGTGGAAACTCATTAAAAAAAACAACAAAAAAGTATTATTAAATCTGGATTTGTGAGCACTGAATCATTAAACTCGATAAGAAGTTACTCAGTAATCACTAACCCTGGTGCCAGACGAGTACACTACCGGTCAAAAGTTTGTGGACACTCGACTGAAATGTTTGTCATGATGTTAAAACCCTTTTGATATGAAGGTGCATGATTAAATGTTTGAAATCGGTGTTGTAGACAAAAATATAATCGTGCCGACATATTCGTTTCTTTCATTAGAAAACTAACATTGTATTTACAAAATAATATTTATTTTAAACGGACGTCTCGGAGCGAAATATTCCGAAAAGTAGCTGATAAGAGTCCAGTGTAGGTGTGAACTCCTTTAACACTGTTTAAAAAGCATCTCGGGGAGATTCCTCAAGAAATCGGGTGAGAAAATCCCAAGAATACATTTCTGGAAATTCTAGGCAAAAAGGGGGTCTACTTTGAAGATGCTGAAATATTAAATTATTTTGATTTATTTAGGATTTTTTTTATCACAACATATTTCCCATAGTTCCATTTGTTATACTCCAGAGTTTTAATGACTTTATTATTATTCTAAAATATGGAAACAAATAAATAAATAAAGAATGAGTGCTTCTAAACTTTTGACCGGTAGTGTAGAACATGAGTCCAGCTAAAACATGAGACTGAGAGCATTTACTTCTGCAGTGAGCTGATGTACTGATGATCTCTCCACCCTGGGTAATACTGACTGAACTGTACTCAGGTCAGAGTTCTCACTTCTCTATTTGTTGTGTTTTGGAGCACCGGCAGGATTTGACCCAGCTGTAGAACCACCGTCTCAGCGTTTTCACTGAATTCTAGGAGATCTACAGGAGGAGTGTGTGAATTGCTTGTGTACACTGTGAGTATGTAAAACTTACCTTCACCAAGCTCCGTGGGTTTGTTAGGAGTAGGGCTGGGCCTCTTCATGGTGGGTGGACTATCAGAGGATCCTGACTCAATACTGAAAGAAAACACATGCTGATTATTAGGACAAACACTTCACACTGAGTGCCAAACACACACCGGCATGTCCAGTCAGCTTTGTTGGTTTTCATATTGGTTATATACTTATTAATTAATTAATTAATTAATTTTTCCCTTTAACCTCTTGCTATTGACCATCTATCACTCCTAAATAATCTCCTAGGGACCTTTTGGTAGTTATTTTACTTCTACTTATAATCCTCTCACACACACTGCCAAACCCCCCTCCCACACCTCATGGACTTGCGCACGGGTCCGGAAATGAGCTTGACGTAAGATTTGGGGAACCAGCCTCTCTGGCCCTGCACTTCGCCGAACCACCACATATCCTGCTGCTCCAGTACGGTGATCACGTCACTCTTGTTGAAGTTCAGGTGGTTATCCTTCTTTGCCCGCCACGGGTACAGAGCCTGAGCCTGCATCCCCTCCACCTTCTCCCCCTGAGAGCAAGAAACAGAGGATGAACAGGGCCAACGTTACACTAACCCAGACACAATCAACAGTAACAGTGGCGCTACACTAAGATGTCAAATTGGACAAACAATACAAGGTGAAAAGTGTGTCACAACGGGGCGACAGCATAAACGTATCCTAAACTCCAGTTTCAGAATTGATTAGTCTTTATGCAGTACTCATGTTTAAGCTCCTATGCACATTTAGGCTCAAATCTGACTCACTAATATATATATATATATATATATATATATATATATATATATATATATATATATATATATATATATATATATATATATATATATATATAAAAACTTACTACACAGGGTATGTAACCCTTTTATTGCGCAGACTCCAATTACGTATTTATCTTTAAATAGAACACTAATGCGTGACTTTAAATAAATGTATAAATAAAACATCATAAAGGACATGAATTTATTTATTTAGACCCTTTTTCTTGCATCAAAGCAACACAGATCTTTTAGCTATAGTTCAAGAAAGCTCAGGAAATGTGTTTCCATAGACTTAAGGCAAAAAATTTAATGCAGATCAAAAGCAGGTTGTGCGCACAAGTAGGATAAGAATAAATAAATAAATAAATACATACATACATACATAAATAAATAAATATAGGCTGACGTCACATATCCAGATGTAAAATTGCATACCGAAATAAAGCACAAGCAGGTGAACTGGTAAAAACTGAATGTCAAATCCCACCTGTCCGAGCACAGGTGAGGGGGAGGAGCCAGAGAGGGTGGCAGGAGTGAAGGCTGAGCGTTGTCGGCCTTGCCCTCCAGTTGGCACAGACAGAGAGGGCTGCGTCGGTTGGGTTGGCCACGCCTCCCAACCATCAGCGTCCTGCTTCTCCATCGCTGAGTTCGTCGGCCATCTATAGGACAATGTGGGAGGAATTATATACAATCACGCGCAACGCTAATGCAAAGTGATTCGTATTTCTGATTCAATAATTTTTTGCAAAATGTCAGCAGGAGTGCAAGCTCACGTAGTGCTAAAATCTGCCCAGTTACTAGAAGCAGATGATGAGGAGGAGGCAGCGGCTGGAGCGGCTGGAGCTGTAGGGGGTGGAGCCACCACAACTGTCTCTGTGGTGACGGGTTGCATGGCTGTGGGTGGGGTCGAGTTGGGGGTGGTGTGTGTACTCAGCTTGGAGGTGAAGGCGCTGGCTCTCAGACTGAGAGGGACTTCGGATTCTGGAATCTTCTCTGCATAGTTAGCAGGAAACCAGCCGGTCTTTCCTTTGATCTCTCCTCCTAACCATCCTGGTTCGCCCGTCTGAGATTCGTCCACCTGAGAGACAGGTTACAAAAATGCGACGGCTCATGACTTTGGTTCAGCTTTTTTTTTTTTGTTAAAACTTAAGTTGAACTGAACAGCAGCACACATGCACACACAGTGCTTTCTGAATAAAATAATACATTCAAAACTTATAACACAACGATGACTAACAAACACAGCTACTCTGCCATGCAACCGATGAATAACTGATTGGGAAAATGTTTTGAAAGAAAACCCAGTTGTCTTTGATGTTTATGTATGTAGAATTTTTTTTCTCTGGACAGAAGTAATGAATTCTGCTTCATGGGGGGAAAAAAAAAGATGGAGGTGAAGGTTTGAGTTGAGGCGTGGCAGAGTGCAAATAAAAAGATGGAAACTGGTGGAGAGGGGGAGCAGTTGACCAGGACTTACCCACTCCCCTTTCACCTTCACCAAGAGGGAGCACAGATATGAGAAAGAGGTCAAAGGTTAATAATCCCCATAAACACAGGTATGCTTTTACTTAATACATTTTTTCCCCCACCTATCCACAATGTAGTCACTTGTTTTTTTTTTCCCCACCATCCTATTCCTTTAAAGTTATAGACTTGGCCTCCAAATAAAATAAACATTATTACAGTAAGCCGTCACAAACGACTCACCATGACTATGTCTCCAGGCTGGATGCTGATCTCATCATGACTGCGGGCCTCGAAAGGGTAAAGTGCTCTGTAGTACACCACTCTGACCTTCTCCTGGTTAAAACCAGACATGGACACCTTATCTGAAACACACACAGAAAATGGGTCATTTAGTGTAAAGATCCATGATTCGGTCATAGACCGTTTAATATTCATGGCCACGGTCTCCAACACAAATTCTCTGTTTCATTCATCTCTCTATTCATCCGTTGAAGTCGACCTTCCATTGATTCACCCCTCCACTCTGTCCATCCATTCCAGCAGTCCATCTGCACGTCCCAACGTTCCTCTGACTACTTATCATCCCAACATTCCATCTATCTGACCATCCTTCCCAATATTTCATCCACTTAAACAATGCTTTCCTTCATCCAGCCATCCGTTCATCTCACTGTTCCTCCACTCATAATCCTTTCATCCATCCATCCATCCATATAACCCTTTCATCCAATCCATCCACATAATCCCTTCATCCAATCCATCCATCATCCACATACTCCTTTCATCCATCCATATAATCCTTTCACATCCATCCATCCACATAATACTTTCATCCATCCATCCACTTAATCCTTTCATCGATCCATCCATCCTCCCTCCCCCAAAAGTAATTTACCATCCATCTGTCCATATCAACATTCCACTCATTTGATCAACATCTGTTCATCCATCAGTTAGGAAAATTTCAAACACACGGCTTCAAAGCCTGCTCAGACTGTAACATTTAATCCATCCCAGCGTTCCATTCATTTATCCATCCATCCATCTATTCCAAAATCCATTCATCCTTCCATTTCAACATTCTATTCATTCATTTCTCAACATTCCCTTCATTCATCCATCCACCATATTCTATTTACTTGTTCATTTCAGAATTTCATTTCCAACAATCACTATTTCAGATATATTGTTCATCCATGCATCCCAACATTCCATTTATTTTCTCCTCTGACCCCTAATCCATCCAACCAATCTGTCTATTCATCCATCCCAACTTAATCTCAATCATTAACACACAATCTTTCCTTGCTCTGCTCCCCTCACCTCCTGTAGGCCAGGGTGACTGCCCCAGCTGTTTGTTTGGCTCTGGCTGCTGCAGAAACAGCTTGGACAATTTGTCCTGCACATCTCCTCTAGAGCTCTGGCTCTCTTCCTCTCCCAGGTGGCTGACCCAGGGCTCAGAGGCAGGCGGTGTGGGGTCCTTTGCTAACGTAGAGTCCCGCCAGGCAGGAGACACTCTGTCATCAGAAGCCAAAAGTCTGGAGGAGCAGAGAGTATTGACAGGGTCTGCTGTTAGCAACAGGTCTGAATACAGCGTCAAACATAACGCACACTTCTAAGGTTGGACATTTTAGTAAATTAGTGAGAACCTCACAAGTTTAGTAAGCCAAACACACACACACACACACACACACACACACACACACACACACACACACACACACACACACACACACACCTGCTCTCCTGCAGCTCTGCAGGTTTGGCATCCAGTGCAGGCTGCAACTCTTTTTGCTTTAGCCGCTGCTGCTTGTTGTGGATTTCCCTGAGCTCCTGCAAAATCATAATGATATAGTAAAGACAGAGAGAGAGAGAGAGAGAGAGAGAGAGAGAGAGAGAGAGAGAGAGAGAGAGAGAGAGAGAGAGAGAGAGAGCAGGTAAAGTGGAGCACAAGGAGGCAATGGGAGGTTTCTTCTCTCTAACACAAACAAACAAATTTAACACATCTGCAACTGGACCCTGCAAGCACTGGTCATTCAAATCCCTTTAAATTATTCACACCCCCCTTCACCTGATATGTATTAGTGCTTTTTACACTATGGTTCATTCTCGGTTTCTGTCACAGCTCGTGGTTTTTGCCAATCACAGTTATGTGCATAAGAATTTGAGGGAAGCAGATTATATCAGTCAAGACAAAGACACACTGATGGGCCTTTTGTCTGGTCGTAAGTTAAGTCAGTTGTGTCTTGTGTATATTTAGGTACACCACAAGACAAGAGCGTCTCTATGGTAACTACTCTAAAAAATGAGCTACTTAGCTATTTATCATGTGTGTGGTGGCCTGGGAAAACCCATGGGATGTCACTATGACTGAATTCAGGCAAACAATTTTTGTCCAAATTTGTTTTCTTTTTTTTTCCACCCTGTCATCGATCTTTCACCAAAACAGCAAGGAAAAGTCCAAACATTTTCCCAGAGTCTTGCTTGCACCTAGGGTAATTCTTTTATTTTAAAAAACTACTCTTAGCTACAACCTATTTAGCAGTTATGACCGACTTAGCCAAGACCTTTTGGTGCAACCGTTCCCAAAATAATCTAGGTGACGTTTTAAATATGATCTTTTTTCAGCTTTTTTGAAATACTCCTGCATGCAGCATGGTACAGTGTAATCCTTGTAAACTATACTACATAACAGAGCTCCAGTAGAGTATACTCAGTTAATTAAAAATAATTCCATACATATGCAAACTCTCAGAAATAAAAGCACAGACACTTTAACAATGGTCACTGAGGTTAGAAAATAGAGTTTTCGATGTCAAACCAAGCATGCACACACGCGCGCACACACACACACACACACACACACACACACACACACAGCCTGTGCCACAGAGAATGACTGGTTAGAACTCATGAACCAGATTTGTCATAAAAATTCATGCAGTAAATTTCACACACACACACACACACACACACACACACACACACACACACACACACTAGATTTAGTGTGACTTTTAAATTTGACTGTGTTGATCTACACCACTATAATTCTGCTGAAATATCCAGAGTGTTTATCTATATCCGTTTTTGTTGTTTATAGACAACATACATAATATTTTGTCCCCACAAAATGCTAGAACATTTTTAAATAACCAAAGTAAAGTGGAACCATCAGTTCGCTGGCAGAATCAAAACAGCACTCTTAAAACCCCACGATCTGCAGGACTGCAACAAAACTGCAAACAGGAAATGAAGGGGCAAAAAAAAAAAAAACCCAAACAAACAAAGAACTAAAGCCGGTGACAACCAGGTTCATGCGTGAGGCCGCTGCAAATGTTAGTGGCATCCTAAAGTCTACGTGCAGCCGAGGTTGGGTGTTTTGAATAGGGCGGAGGACATTTTGGAGGACGCTACCTTCGACTCGGTTAGCCCACACTTCTCTGCACCTGTCTGAAAGTTTAAAAGAACAGGCACTAAATCCGTGTCCGTACAAAATGCACATTGTTCATATTAGAAAACATGAGATTTCAATTTGACATCCTAATAGAGTTTATTCTCTGTATGTGCATCATTCCCCATATATAATATAAACCATACCTACATACACTGTACTCCAAATGATTTGATATAACGTGTAGCCTAAAGTTTTGTGTCTCACAACAATTTGTGTTGATTTAGATGGAGGTTTGGAATCTCTGTCTTATGCAAAGATCCACTTACAGCCAAGTCATAACCTCCTGGCAGAGGCAACCAGGTTTGGGGCTGATAATATCCAGTTGTTCAAGGGAAAATGTTTAACTATTGTGTGCAATTCTTTCCTACAATCATTTGTGCCCATTCAATTGGACAACATCGATAATTCTGGAGCTGACGGTATCTCAGTAAAGCCCACACACACATACACACAAACACACAAAAAAAAAGAAAGGAACAGCTTGTGCATAGTGCTTTTTTCCAGAAATTTAGAGGGGGAGGTGCAAGAAGACACAAGAGAGGGGACCAGTGTGTGGGAAGTCTACGGTCAAAGTTTAGGGAGATGTTTATATTTCTACTAGAGGGAGAAACGGTTCAAACAGACTGGTAGAGCTGCAAGGCAGTCCTGCAGCACCTCGTCCATTAAGCCCCCTGACTGTAAGAGACACAAAGCTACCCAAAATAATCAAGGGTGAAGAGATAAAAAGGTACGATATTAACATTTCTGTAATCTGGACAGTGAGTAAGGTCACTGATGATTATTCGTTTTAATCTAATATAAAGCGGTAAATCGGCTTGGTGAAGCTCGGCTAAGGCACCCTGGATGTGCTGATCTGTTGTGTTTTGGGTTATTGTGTGCCGTGGGCTTTCAATTTCACAGACCATCAGTGAAATTACTAGCTTAGTAGGGCTCATAGCAAAGGAATGCTGTGACGATGCAGCACTGCAACCCCGTTCTGGACAGGGCAGCGGATAACACAGTGCGGTGAGTAAGGGGTGAGAGGTTGGGGTACAGTTTGGTGATGGTAGTTTTCAGGGTTGGGGTAGCAGCGGTTCTGGTTGTCTACCTGTCGCCCTCTTTGCTCCTGATGAAGTAGTTCCAGTCGAAGGCGCTCTATCCGGACAGTGTGGACCTGATAGAACAGGCCCAAGGACTGTACCACCATGGCAGGATAATAAGAGGGAGTCAGGGGTAGGGTGGGTGGCATAAGGCCAGGATGAGCATAGGATGAGGAGGAAGATGATGATAATGATGAAGAAGCAAGAAAGAATGAGCAACAGTGAAATAAAGTAAGAGGAAACATGAGGGTTCAGTTTTTCACCTTACTTGATCTTTCCTACTCTACGTTCACAGTAGGAAGTGACAAAAAGGATCATTCTCCATAGAAGTCAGTAAAAGGTAACAAATCACAGTGAGATTCTCAATTTTATGCATAAACCAAATATTGGCAGTAAAATCACTTGCCGTGGGTAGTCCTCAGAACAGCTAAAACCAGATATTCGGCATGCTTCATCGATGCTGAATGACAACGGTTAAAATAAGGTACATGTCTCAGGTTTATAAAGAACTTTTTCCTCCTGACATCATAGACAGCATTGCTAAAGCAGAGTTATACACGATTAGATAGATTAAATACGTTTAATGATACCGAAACCATTAGGTTACTATAAATTTACTAAAACATCAAACAGTGCATGTTCACAGTAGGGTTGTCAAAAGTACTGCTACTTCGGTACCAAGTTGGTACTAAATAGAAAAAAAGGTTGACGGTACCAGATTTTCATAAGTACCGGTAGTACCGGGTAAACCCGGTACTGACGCGCTGCCTGACAGGTGGTCAGTAGGGAACTTTTCATGGGTACACCGTGCAACAAGAAGAGCCAAAGCAGCAGGACTTAATGGTCCTATTACCATTAAGTGTGTAAAAGTCGCGCCCCTAAAATTTACGTGTCGCTAGATTAATCGTGCTTTCAGGAAGAGCGGCTGCTTAACCGCAGTATTTATTCAAGCAATTCAAGCAGGTGAGTTTAAAAATGAAGTTAGCGGTTGTATTATGAATGTTGTAGCATAGTTTAATTCCAGTGTACTTTTGCAAGAATACATCCTCGTTTTTGCTTACTTAATGTTAGCATACGCGCGTTTAACACTAATACACTCAGGAGTCCTTATTGACCATTCAATGCTTTAACTTTTATTGGGGTAAAATAAATGGGAGGACATGATGGGGTTTACTAATTTTACATATCAGAGGCTTTTTGATGAGCGATATATCTGAAATTTATGTGTTAGAAAATAACAGATGCGTGGCTAACATATAGATGCGTGGCTAGTTTATGTCTTTAATATCAGTCAGTCAGAAAAACATTTCTACTCGTCTAGATAACTCCTAGTAGCTTTAATAATGAAATATTTGAAGTATACAGAATGGCATTTAAAAAAAATAAGTTTTATATTCATGTTTAACTTTCTTAATAAAATAGTGTGCTGTTTAAATAGCATGTTTTTGTGTTTTGCTTTGGTACCGAAATTGGTACCGAGTACCATGGAATTTTACTGGTATTGGTACTGATTACGGAAATTTTGGTACCGTGACACCCCTAGTTCACAGTAAACACTACTAAATGGCGGCGAGAAAGAAAACGGGGCGACGTCTCTCGACTCGTCACCTTCTAGTGTGAACGCAGGGTTAGAGTCTGAACTCTGGCATGAGAAACGCAATACAGTTCTGAGCTGAACGTTTTTTTTTTCTGTGGAGGCCTGGATTTCTAATAAACTAGTGATGAATTTCTCAAGTCAGAGTCCTGTCGAGACAATATCTCAACATGGTGCATATTACTCATCCCTCAGTCTCTCCCACACACACGTGCATTGACAAAGGAATACAGAATAAAGAATATAAGAATTACACCTCAACTAAACACCTAAACTCTGTTGTGTCTAATCTTCAGGTGTTTATCTCAACATTTATGTAAATGTGTGTGTGTGTGTGTGTGTGTTGCGTACCTTCAGCTGTGCATTAAATGAGTCTATCTCTAGCAGTTTGGAGCGCGTCTCTTTCTCCACGGCTTCCAGCTGCTCGCGGAGTTGCTGCCTCGTCGACTCCTTCATCTCCACGGCCTTCTGCAGGTTGGACAGAGAGTCCCCTAAAACACCCACACACACACACAGTTACAACAAACAGGGTTGGTACAAAGGATTCAGAATGAACTTGCAGGACTTTTCAAGCACTATTTTTGTTTTCAAGGACTATACAAGAGATGTCAATCAAGCATATTCTTTATAAATTCCAAGATATATTTCTGTATTATAAATTCTTTATTTGAATATTTTGAGATACTGTATTTTTGATTTCCATGAGCTTTAAACCGTAACCATCAAGATTAAAACAAAAAGGTTTGAAATATTTTACTTTATGTATAATGAATCTACAATATATGAAAGTTCCACGTTTTTAATTAAATTACAGAAAAAAAAAAATTTCCTCGATATTAAATTTTTTTGAGACGCACCTGTGTTTGTGTGTATATGTATATATATATATATATATATATATATATATATATATATATATATATATATATATATATATATATATATATATATATATATAAAAAAAATAATAAAAAAAAAACAATTATGGCGCCTTTCCAATATTTATCCAATATCCAATACGCAATTTGCATTTCCCAGGCATTGCTTCGTCTTCACCATAACGTCAATATACTCCATGTGAATGACCGGAGCATCGCCAAGAAGTCTCTGGATGATGTCATGTGCTAATTAGCATATTCATTACATCGTCGTGTATTAGCATTCTGCCTAGTGTCAGCCCTTTACATCTGTTTACTTCTCTTCTACTCTCTGTGCTCACATACTGCATCTTAATACAGCCGAATTCCCAATAAAGCTGTTCTCATTTACATACGTTTCTGTTGTCAGACAACGGAACGAGTATGAAATACTGACTGAAACGCAACCCATTAAGAGACTACACATTCTCCAAGCCGTTTCCAAGCTGCTGCTCTGCACTGCTAAAATCCTGATCTTATAACCGTGACGTCGCCTGACCAAATCACCAGACACACAAGTTAAAGGCAAAGGCTGTGCTGTGATTTTGCTGATATTTACATGTAAAACGTTCACTCGGACAGAAAGCTAGTAGTGACAGGATGTCTTTCTTATTCTGCTGTTGACGGTTTTACAATAATCACTTGCCAAATTCAAGTTGGATCAATTTCGGGCACTATTTTTGGTGAATGCACAAAAAAAAAGAAGCAATGATAATGAAACTACAGTCCTAGATGAATAATAAAACCTCACTTTCACCGCACTGTACGGTGAGGTCTTTTCCTCACTGCCTTTAGGCATAATGTTGCACTCATGTTCAATTTGATCGTACTGTTTAAATTTAACATTACAGATCCTACTCGCGCTCCCACTGTTTATCACCGCGTCTACGCTGCGAGCGAGGAGCGACGCGGGCTCGTTACTAACACACCACTTACAGATCGCTCCTGTTATAACATACGAGAGAATTTACACTGCAAGTGCGTAAATACAGCATAATGACAATACACTTGATTTAAACTGAACCTTATAAGCAACTCAGTTTCCCCCCAACCCCTTGCACACAGAGGAGCATTTTGGACAGAAACATAAATAAACATAAAGTTTGTGCTCGTGCATCGCTGTCGTGCTTCCGCACTACACGATCTCCGCTTTGGAAAAGTATAAATGTATATGTTTATGTCGCAGGTTACAATCTTCTTCGCTGTATTTAATATAAAATGCTCTTGTGCTTTAGTGGGTCGCACACTTTTTGTCCGCTGTCTTTTGACGATTACGTCTCCCTCTGATGGTGACGGAGGTCATGTTGGGTATAAACGGTAACGCTGACGTAAACGGCAAACTGAAGAAATAGATTTTTGTTGACTCTGGGTATTCTGCTAAAGCTAGCGGCGTCACATTACGTGCGTAAAAAAGCGCTAGTGTTCCATTTGAGACGATACTACCCTTCTAAACTCATACACTGGACACTAGTGCGTAGTGCAAGTGCGTCATTCGGGACGCAATTTTGTTGGAATGGAAGTGACGCAAACGTGCCCCTTGCCGTTCTCAGACCGACTAATCGATAATGAGATTCATCGACAAGCATAATCGATTGGTTGTTCTAGATCTAGTCCTCTGTCTAATTGAAGTCATGGTTTCGACAGTTTGAACGTTTCAGGGTACAAGAGCAGATCCAGATGCCTGTGAGACACTTTAGAGGAATTAAATGATCTTACTATGTAGGCTGTTCTGCTGCACCTGCTTCAGCTGATCATTCAGACACTGCTTATCAGGAATCAGCCTCCCCAGCCACTGCTGAGACTCCTACACACAGACGGGGGGAGGAAACAGAAGAAAGGAAAAAAGGAAAAGGAAAAAAGAAAGAAAGAAAAAAAAAGAAAGGAAACATGAATATCTGAATGAGAGTAGTTGAGGAAGGAGCATAAACAGCACGCAGAGATCGAAATCAATAGAACTGAAATTCTGAAGCCACAGTCTGGCAGCATGAGAGGAAAAAAAACACAACCATAAAAGTGCATTAATAACAGACACAAAACTAAAAGCGGATCAGTAACAACGGCGGCGCGGTGAAGGCCTGCGCTGTAGTGTGCACAGGAAAGCAGGAGGCCTGGGTGGAGCGAGGTACCTGTAGCTGCTGCTGCAGCGTGGTGATCTCAGCGATACGGAGCTCTCGCGTCTTATTAGTGCACTCAATCTCCTGCCTCTGAGTGGACAGACGGAAACGAATATCCTGCAACTTCCCTTCCAGCTGAGACTTCTTATCATTCTAAACAGAGAGAGAGAGAGAATGAAAAGATGAAAACATCATTTATTATCCCCTCTGATCCAAACCTTCAAAAGAATTCAGAATAAGAATCAATTAACCCTTACACACACACACCTTTAAATCAATTAAAGATGTATGTGTGTGTGTGTGTGTGTGTGTGTGTGTGAGAGAATTACCAAAGCCTCCAGTTCAAACTCGAGGGTTTTCTTGCGCGCTTTGAGCAGGACAATGTTCTCCTGTTCCCGGTTTCTCTGGGTCAGTAGCTCTTGCCTGCGGTTCCTCTCCCACTCCAGCTGCCGCTGCCGCTCCAGTTCCCGCTTGGCGGCCTACGCGTACAAAGACGAGTGCGTTGAGTACATTGATGTATTTTTTGATAATACCTGCTGTTTATCGAGTGCATCTCTATGGCCTGTATGAATACCACAGACTTGAAGTGAGTCTAAGAAAGTTTCCCCTGTTCTGAGAACACAACTGACGACTGGCTTACTCAAAACACTCTCACAGTAAATACTGTCTGTGTGAGTCATTCTTTCAGGGATGTGGCTGTGATTACTGAAACAAGGACCTTAGGTGCAGTCTCACTGCGTGTGGACACATGTGAAAGTCGTGTAGTTGGAGACGCAGTTCTTTCCGACACCTCTTAAAAAAACATGCCGTAACTGTTACAGTAACGAAGGAAAGTATAGTGTAACAGTCAGCAGTTTAATAGTGGCACCAAGTTCTCAAATGAATACGTGATTTGCTATTGTTTTCTTGCGGTACGCCGCCATCTACTGTTTTGGCACTGTTCTCATTGAAGCAAACAGGAAGTCGTGTTCATTTTCAGCTTAATCAGGACCCAGAAGCATTAACATTACAGATTCATTTTCTTAATCTGTCTGAGAATTTCTTTAACCTGCTAAGAATAGGATCAGAAAAAAAAGGAACAAGTATCACCCTAAAGCGAAAACTACCGTCACTTCGTCTTTTTCTACCAGACATACCTGCCTTCTGTCCCGCTACCGCACACACAGTACCCACTACTGCTCACCTCTCTCCTCTCGATCTCCTTGCGCCGCTCCTCTTCACGCTGTCTCTCCAGCTCTCGCTGCTTTTCCAGCTGCTTCTCAAGCTCCTGTTGTCGACGGCGCTCCTGCTCCTGCCGTTCCCGCTCCTTCCGCTCCTGCTCCTCGCGCTCGAGAGCAGCCAGGCGCTCCTGCTCCTTACGCTGCTGCTCCAGCAGGGCCTGTCGCCGCTTCTCCAACTCCAGGTTTCCCCGCTCAAAGTTCTCCCGCTTCTTGTCCTCAAAGGTGACTGTAGAAAACAGAGCGATGGGAAAGTGGTTAAGGGAGACCGTGGCGCTTTTACCTTCTAAACATATGTACAGATGCATCAATATGCATGACAAGCTGTCATGTCGATTCTGTCATCCAAGCTCCGCCCATGTTATCTTGATAACTTTTTATGCTATTATTGATACGTAACAGGAAATATTAGAGAAACGTGACCCTGTATGTGTTTGAAAGGACCTGGAAGCTTTTTTTCTGCCTCTTTCTCTTCTTCTTCTGCAGACTCCTCCTGGACTCGCTGATCTGTAGCGTGTATGCTGGTTATACTGACACCGCTTCCTGAACGCACCCTCCTACCCATACACATCAATTAAAATAACATAACATCACACGTCATAATAAATTAAACAATTACTTATTTTATAGCGTCGCACAACTTAGATATGAGAACACAATGACCTAAAAATTATCAACCAAGGAACCACTGCAGATAGTTTTTTTCTTTTTTTAAATATACATTCTCAGATTTGAATTCAAGCCATATTGTATGTCTAAAGGAGCATAAACAATGTCTGATTTTGTTAGAAACAAATAAAATTGTGTTTATTTCACATGGTGATTCTGACCTGAAAGTCGGGGGAAGAAGGTCCGGTGGGAGCAGAGGTGGGAGGGGCAGGCCAGACATGGCCATGTCAATCAAGTGCATGGCCAAAATAAACTCCTCAGCTGTGAGCTTTCCGTCCTGATCGATGTCTGATAGGTTCCTACAGCAACCGCACAGTCAGGGCACAAAATTAAGCGTTTCTGCTTAAGGTCATTTACATACACTAATAATTAAGCATTTTGCCCTTTTTGTTTTAAAGCTGCAGTGTGCAATGTTAGTGTTTAAAGTTAATGTAGCAGAATTAATAAATCAATAGAAGAAAAAAATTTAATGAACACACACACAGATGTAAAAAGCTGCTGTGCTGACAGAGTTCTTGTAAAGCAGGAGTCTATCATAGAGAAACTGCAGAACAATCAGCATTTAGACTCGGGTAGAACACCATCATTTACACGTGCATCGCCTATTATCTGAGGACTTTGGCTAATGTTATATAATGGCAAAGTGACTAAAAAAAATAAGGGGCGAGTATATACAAATCAGCAAGACGTGCCACTCTTGACTAAAAACCACTTCACACAGTGGTCGTCTCTGGAAAAAAAAGGATTCATCAATTTTCCCACAAGCTTTCAAGTGGTTTAATGTTCTTAAATACTTCTACAACCCTAAAAATGTAAAATGTAAACAGAATGCAATGATTTGCAAATCTCATAAACCCATATGTTATTCACAATAGAACATAGAAAACATATCAAATGTTTAAACTGAGGAAATGTCCCATTTTAAGGAAAAAATAAGGTAAGGAAATTTGAAATTCTTTTTGGAAAGCATGGACACCACGTCCTGTAAACTAAAGAGGACTAAAGAGGAGAGGGACAATCCAGCTTTTCATCAGTGCTCAGTTCAAAAGCCTGCATCTCTGATGGTATGGGGTGCATTAGTGCCTATGGAATGGGCAGCTTGCACATCTGGAAAGGCACCATCAATGCTGAAAGGTACATACAGGTTTTAGAGCAACATCTGCTTCTATCCAGATTCCATCCCATCTTTACTTCCGAGAGACTCTGCCTCTCTAAGATACTTTTTATACGCAATCATCTTACTGACCTGCTGCCAGTTAACCTAACTAGTTTCAAAATGTTCCCCCAGCTGTTTCTTTTTAGTAACACTTACTTCTCCAGCCTTTTGTTGCCCCGTCCCAAGTTTTTTGAGACATGTTGCAGCCATCAAATTCAAAATTACACCCCCCCCCCCCCCCCCCCCCCTTTCTTAAAATGGTACATTGACTCAGTTTAAACATTTGATATGTTTTCTATTGTGAATAACATATGGGTTTATGAGATTTGCAAATCATTGCATTCTGTTTCTATTTACATTATACACAGTGTCCCAACTTATTCGGAATCGTAGAATATAGATTCATTTAATGCTTCATAAAGTCAGCAGGAGTGTGCAGCACAACTGAAGTTACAAAATGAAATATAATGGATTTCTACTCTATACATAGTCCAAGTGTAACCCCCCCTCACCAAATGGTAGCCAGCTGGGTCTGTGGTAAACTGGACTGCATGAGAATAGTCCTAGCCTGTGGTCCTGAGAAGAGGAGACAGAAAGAGAAAGAGAGAAATGAAACGAGAGCCCGACAATGCTGACTCTGGTGTCTTCAGGATCCTCCTCACTTCACTGACTCATCAGAAGGGTTGTAGTCAGAGCGGTTAACTTACACACGCACAGCAAAGAGAATTTCACGTTTAGTTATCTGCACAGCGAGTCAATTAGGAAAACGCTAGAATGAAAAATCTTTGCATTCCATGCATCGTCTCACATCGACTCTTTCATAACATGGAATACCGGAGTGCTTGAATACTGGAATCCAAAAAACCCACTGGGTGTGTGGTACCTGTAAGATGGCCGCTCATCATCTTGTCATGGCTGTTGAAGAGTTGGCGATACTTTAGCCGTGATGACTGGGGCACGGCCCAATCGGTGGGTACAGGGGCCGCAGGAGCACTAAAGACAGAACGGCGGATTCAGAGGATGCTTGCGTGTGTGTGTGTGTGTGTGTGTGTGTGTGTGTGTGTGTGTGTGTGTGTGGGTGCTCACCCACATGTTGAATGGAGGCTCACCTGGGTATCTCAAAAGACTGGCCTTTGGGAAGTTTGGCACTGGAGCGGTTGAAAGAAGAGGTTTTGTTGACAGCTGTGGCTGAGAGAAAAGTGGAAAGAGAAAAAAAAGGGACATAAAACATAAGAGGAATACTTCATCCAAAAAAATAAATAAAAATAAACAATACTGTTGCTAATAATGAATAGATGTTTGCAATGAACTAGCCAGCATGATAACTGGTAGAGTTTTCCACAGCAGCTTCTCACCTGGGTGTGAAAAGCCTGATATGGGCTGCATCATCGAAGGGGCTCCATTGGCCATAGGAGGTACAGGAGGAGTCACCGACGACACCAATGGGGGTGACATGCCCATCCCGGGTACCCCAGGAGGAAGAGGTGGGAGGGGCATGGGTGGCACTGCTGGTAAACCCGTCATGGGGCCCATACTGGGCATTCCTAAGAACAGCACAGAAGTCCGCATTCAAGTCTCGGCATAGAAGAATGATTGTTATTATCCCTACGAGGTGACACTTTGGATGTATGAAATAGTTTTTATACAGGTAAAATCTCATCGGTTATAATATTAACACATAACACTCTTTAAAGGAGTAGTATGTAATTTAGTGAGATGAACTGCAATTCCAATGAAAACATCACCAAGCCTTCTCTTTCCCCACAACCAACCCCGGTCTTTCTATTCCAACTATACAGTCATGTGGGGGGAAAAAGTACACACCATGGAAAGTTTTTTAACATATTTGGAAAAGCAAACATTTGATCCTCTTTGAAACGGCACTTGTCCAAATATGTAATAAATAAATAAATAAATAAATAAAAAGAAAAAAAGAAAGAAAAAAACCCACCCAACAATTTCCATGGGGTGTACTTATTTTTTCACATGACTGTATACGGCACAAGAGTTGGGAAATTATTTTACTATTACAGGTCTTCGAACACTTTTCAAAAATACAACAGTTACCTTGTCTTAAAATAGTAGCCAAAAACCTCAAATACCCCTAGCGGTCCTCTCATCGACACTAAACCACACAAGGAAGCGTGTTTCGCCTGGAAAATGTGCTACGTGTCAAAGAGTAGGAACGTTTTGAATACTGCACCACGTATAAATCATGCATCGAGTATCGCAAGTCATTAAGCTAAATTATTCATCTGTTAAGATGGTAATGACTCATCTCTTTAGTATGCTGTTACCAAAAGGAGCTGGAGGAGGTAAAGAGAGAGGCGGCTGCTTCATGGAAGGGGGCAAGCTCGGGGGCAGCGGATGACCCTGCAACTTCAGCTTGATTAGCTTCATGGCGATGGAGAACTCGTGCATATCCATCTTGCCATCGTTGTTCATGTCGGCCAGACCCCTGAGGTACAGAAAAGCATTTAGGAAAACTTGCTTATGGTTGCGTTCAATATTTATTAATCAGTTAACTGTTAACATAAGTAACGAAGGAGACTGAAAACCCTATTAAGAAGTGTCAAGGTGAGAACTACAAAAACTATGTCAGAACCTTTATCCATTAAAACAACAGATGAGTTAGAGGCTTTAAATGTGAAGGCGAGTATTACAGGCCAAAATGAGGTCACACATAATATAGGACAATGACTGTATAGGAATAACGTAGTTTGAAGAGATTGCCTGAACACACTCGTACCATATCTGGGCCAGAACAGGGGCAGGTAAGCCTGACTGCAGGAAAAAATTCTTGGCCTGGTCACCTACAAAGAAACAAAATGGAAAGTATTTATTACACAGAAAGCAAAACACAGTAATCCAGAACATGGTACTAAGGTCAGAACAATATAAGCATGTGATTCAAACCAATAAAAATTTTTTTTTAAAACCCATGAAAGCTTTAAGCTAAAAAGTGCCATCGCAGCTTTTATGTGAAATTATGATGTGAAGTGTGGAGAGTTTTTATATACGCTGATATAAAAATGCCCTGCTCTTACAAGCAGGCGAGGAATCAAGCGATCCACCCAGCAGAGCTTGTGTAAGCAAGATGAAGATAAAAATGTAGCTAGGTAGCACGTATTACAGGCGACCCGCAGGCACGGCGACGTTAAAAGCAATATTCGACAGGAACGTTAACATTTTTTCCCTCAGATGAATTAGTACGTTTCTTCGTACAGATAAAAGTTACACTATACTGAGAAAATCCGAAAGTCATCGACACCGCTCGAGTGAACCTTTCACATGGAATATTCTCAAACGTAGTAAACATACGCTCATCTGAACCCAACAGTAATGTAAAACCAACAGTAAAAACGTTGGACTTGAAATATTAAGGCAATTTTATGTCTTGTACAATTTCTCAGGAATTTATGGACAAATCAGAGGGAAATGATGTTTCTGAAATTGTGTCTCGAGTTTCCGCTGGGAGATTTTGGTGCTGGGGAACGTGTCCGGGAATGAAGAGCTTTACCGCTCAAACAGAAAAAAAATTATTCGCTGTTTTGCGCTGTTTGCATTGTAACGTTTTGGACTATTCATAGTATATGTGATTGTGGGGGTGGGAACAGCCCCAGTTTACCTGTGTGTGTGTGTGTTTGTGCTTTCAGTGCCTCCCGTAACTAACGAGAGAGAGAGAGAGAGAGAGAGAGAGAGAGAGAGAGAGAGAGAGAACACTAGACGACCAGCACAAAGATGTGTGTGTGCGTGTGTGTTTGAATGATTTGAATAAAGCGAGTACACGTTACAGGAGCATGTGAAATAGTATCTGCGCAGACACAGATCTTATTCAGGTGTGCAGTTGTGAACATACTTTGTCTAATTGAAGTCTGCTTTGTGTTAATAGTTTTACCGGACTACGTGTCCGACAGTTTTTGATTTTATCGAACGTTCAGAATTTTTAACGGTCAGAACCCCGGTATTTACCGTCTAGTGGAAGCTCTGCAGTGTTCAACTCATTCGCCTGAAGTTAAAAAGTTACCTATTGCACCACATTATCTCGGAAATGTTCCGTTTTATACGCAGGCTGTGTTCATTGTGATCGTTGCGGACAAGAATGCTCGACTTTGCTGCGGCTTTTTCCTAAATTTCCGATGCGACTCGTAGAGCTTTTCGTGCATTTTATTGTGTAAAACTACTTGAATTGGCGAAATTGCAGTTGCACGAAATTGGTCTGCACGGTCTTTCACAGTGGTGTTTGTTGGTAAATGAGACCTTTTAGCTGTACTCATGTCCGACGCACGTGAATCGAAGACGTCACATGATGCGTCTTGCCCCAAATCTGCGGAAAATCTGCTGAAATTTTGAAGCATTTCATTTCCTCCGAGATTCCTGCTTTTGCGTTCATTTCTACAATCTGTGATCCTCGAGGGACTGATTTAGGAATTAAAGACAACCGTGTGCGCACTTATAGTGAAATAATCGACGATGCGGTCGTGTAATGCAGAGTTACAGTTACTTATAACCTGTGCGTTTTATTCCTCTTATACCGCAGCAACTTGCCAATGATTATGATTTGATTACTCACACGGCATACTTTAGAGTTACGTTTAAATGCGGTGCATTCGGTCTGAAACCGGACACGACT